>NC_140452.1:5196101-5393601 GCF_963576455.1 Neolamprologus multifasciatus
AATGTTCTCGGATTTCATAAAATTCAGATTTTGACACAAATATAGAGCTAACACTTCACAGAAGCGCCTCAGGTCTGCAAAAGAAAAAACTCTAAAGACATCGCTCAGTTTTCCCCATCCCTCCACCACTGTGGTCACAGCCAGTGTTGGGGAGTAACGGAATACATGTACCGCCGTTACGTATTAAAAATACAAAATATGAGTAACTGTATTCTGTTACAGTTACCGTTTAAAAAGGTGGTATTTAGAATACAGTTACTTTGTTGAAATAAATGGATTACACGGCGGTACTTTGCTGTTTCATATTGTGGCGGGTCAGGACTGTTTGGGTTTTGTTTAACAGCTACGTTCTGTTGTTCCCAGTGTTGCCAACTCCTCAGTAAGGAAAATCGCTGTTGGTTGTCCTAAAAGTCGCTAGAAGTCGCTAAACGACGTCATCACCTAATTTGCATAATTGGTCATGCTAATGTAATTGTAACCTATGTTGTTGGAGAGAGAAATAACATCGTGGACGAGACATAAAGTGAGCAAAAAACGTCCTAAATGCATTTAGAATTTATTTAGAACTACAAATTAAATTTCTTTTAGCAATTATTGTTTTTTGTAATGTCTTTCACGCCTTTTTTTTTCTAAAAAAAGCGACTTTTTTTTTAGAAAGAAAGTCGCTAGGGGGTCTGAAAACTCGCTAAATATAGCGACAAAGTCGCTAAGTTGGCAACACTGGTTGTTCCAGGCGGCAGCGTTACGGTTGCCATGGTTACAGGGCGACGCTCTCTCTCTCTGCGTGTTTCCTGGGTGAGAGAGGCCTTATTGTTGTTGTTGTGCTAAGCTAACAGGTAGAATGCTACAGGTATAGCTCTAAAGAATGTAGCATCATGGGCAGTGTAGTCCGTGCTGCAGGGAGAATGGACTGCCATACACGTTATGTGTCTGTGAGCGAGGGAGGGAGAAAAAGGAAAAGTACGAGCTGTCATCGAGCAAAAACGGGAGCTGGAAGCATGTAAATATAATAATAACCACTGCAGCCAAGAAGAGAGCCTGACGAGCCCAGTTGTAAGTAAGCTATTAAGACTCGACTGTACACCGTGTTCGTGTTTTCCTCCGAAAACAATAAGTTCCGTTGGAGCAGCCTTTCAACGCCTCTCTCTGTCTCTCTAAGAAAACTTGACCCAGACAACAAAGTAAAGCTAGTTTTCGGCTACGAGCCCGACACAGAACCCACCGTATTAGCCAGAGGTCCCTTTACTACGGTTCGGAGCCGCGGACCTTCAGTAACAGTAATAGTAATAAATCACAGCAATAGAACATTCATGTAGTTGTAAACAGCATGATAATATATTAAGTAATCCAAAGTATTCAGAATACGTTACTCTCATTGAGTAACGTAACGGAATACGTTACAGAATACATTTTGGGGCAAGTAATCTGTAATGGAATACATTTTAAAAGTAACCTTCCCAACACTGGTCACAGCTGGCATGAGGTTTCTGGGTTTTGTCCCAACGTGGTGCTTTATGTGCATTATGATCAAACATCTCCATTTTGGTCTCATCTGTTCAAAGCACATTGTTCCAGAACTTATTCAGATGCAGCTTTGCAAACCTAAGCTGTGCTGCCTTCTTTTTAGAAGCAAGAGACTTCTGGAAACCCTTCCAACCAAGCTGTATTGTACTTGTTCAGTCTTTTTCTAATTATGCTATTATGAACTTTAACATACCAACTGAGGCCTGTTGAGTCTGAGCAGTAGCTCATTGTTTGTTCTGAACCAGGGGTGAATTGTAATTCCTATGCAAGCAGTGAAGGTGTCCTTAGTTATTGACAGGACTGCACAGACTCCTGCGAAAGCTTTCTTTTTCACGACTCTATGTCCAAAAACGTGTTTTGTGAGGGTAATCGTGACCTCTGAAATACCCTTCTAAGATAAGATGTTCAACAGAATAGGAGGGAGAATGCCTTCATGTCTCAGGTCATAACTGTCACTTGGATAAAAAGTAAACATTTAAGTTCACAGAGGAAAATAATTCAGAACTGAGCTGAAGTGTTGGACTGACACTGAGAAGGTGGAGCACTCGCTGAGCTTCTGTCCACCATATTTTCCATCACATCGTGCACACAAGTGACAAAATAGATTTTTCTGATGTGTCACGTTTTAATTTGAAGGCGTGCAATAAAAATCTTTCACTTCCTAAAGTATTGTGTTGTTTTTGTTGCAATCTTCCCTTTGCTTTTCCTTTGCTGTCCGGTGGAAGTGGGTTGTTTGTTTTTCCAGTCAACGGAAAATTAATATGCAACCATTATCGTTCATTTGCCGTCAGTAAACTGAATATTTAAGAATGGCAGCTGTTGAAAAGCAGCATTTAATTTTCCATTTCATTGACTAATCCGTGAACAAACACAATGAGTCAAATGGGAGTCAGAGCTTTTAGATAGCAAACCCAGGAGCTAGAACATGCTATCAGCGTTGTTCCTGTGAATTAGTGTCAGATTATTCTGTGCAACAGTCCATTTTGCCCCACAGGTCTGTGTCCAATCTGTTCTTTTTCCTCTCCCAGTCAGTTAACGGGATAAAAGTCGACAGAAACAATCTTACAGTGACGTCTGTGGGCACGTCCCAAATGTGTTTCCTGAACTACGGCTTTCAAAGTCAACAAGAGCATTTGTTTTATTAAAAAAAATATTGTTCACCAAATTTGAAATGCAGACCACCTAGTTTTAAACATTTTTTCAGTTTTTTCCTTTGGCAAGCTGATATTGGGCAGAAACATGTTTAATCTGGCAAAGTAAAAGTCTTCCTCCCCTAAATGTAAGTGACAAACAGCAGCCCAGCGCCAAGCTCTGTGGTTAATCACACCTGCAGCTTGAGCGCACAGTAGATAAAGTGGAGCAGTTTGTTTTGGATACAGATTGCTACAGGAAGACAGCAGGATCTGGACAGTCTCTTCTCTCTGCTTCCTCCTCCTCTTTACATAACTCCACTCTCACAGGACAGTCATTTCCCCGCCTGCGCTCTTCCACTGAAGTCGTTACTGGTTTTCTCCCAGCGTCCCGTTTGAAATAATGAGGCTCGTCGTCGTTCTGGCTGTGTTAATGGGAGTAAGTGGGATTCCCGACGTGAGAATCAGCCCTCCGACTGCCTCAGCGGACACGTCAGCTCATCCCAACAGCATACCTGAGACGGCGGATGAATCTGAGCAGGTGAGGAGCAACCCGGTGGACGACTGTTGTGCTGTGGTTTGTGTTGCTTAGTAGCTGGATTTGAAGGGAGGGATGAAACGTTTCTAAGATGTTATTGTGCAATGACTGACACACAGACTCATGCAAGTACATTTGAAGGTAATACGTCTTTGTTGCAGTCATTATAACATAAAGACCTTTCTGTACATAGTACAAAAGCCATTATAAGCTCAAGTCAAAACTCTGAGCTTAAACGCTGCCTGCAGGCTTAACTGTTGCTAAAATGCAGGTAATAAATAGTCTTTCCACGTGAGGCAGACATTAGGAGTTGGGATTAAACAACTAAAGGAAAGTAAAATCTTGTTTTTGTGTAGAGCCGTGGTTGAGGATGAGGAGAAAAGGATGAACTCAGCTCTTCCACTTGTTCTTCTTCGCTGGCAGCTGACCTGTAGCCTCCAAGTATTTGTGGATGAGTTCTTCTTGTGTGGCGGGCAGGCAGGGCTGATATCTGCTGTACTCCATCGTGTACTCTCCTTTCCCCTGAATAAACAATGACACAACATGTTAGCAATTCAGCTGTCTTCTTCTACAAACCATGTCTGATTTCAAGAATTTCCTCTATTTTTGTCCGTGCACATCTCCAATCCATCCAATTTTTTTCGCTAAAAATTCCTTGAATTATATCTAGTTGCCAAAATCCAGGACCTGATCAGCACACTTGACGCACTCATCCAAGAAGCCTCTAGTTTTTACTGTGAACTCCAGCTGTAGGCTATCAAAGTAGCACAAATGGGCTACATAGCAGGCGGAGGCTTCAGCAGACTGCATACTGTCATACATGTCATTACATGTGTGTTCAAGCCTCTGCTTAGCGCACCAGCTCTGATCTGATTGTTCTTGGTGGAAATGTAACTGGACAGACGTCCTGAGATGAGCTCCAGTCATTGTTATGGCAGTACCCCACCCTGCAGCTGGTTCAGCAGAAAGATGTCCCCCACCCCTCCACGCTGCCAGAGTAGTGCAGGGAGCATATCCAGATGCTTCCTTGACCAGCATTATGCTGTAACATGTTTCCTGTGGAGGATGACTGGGACATGCAGGATCAGCATACTTATCAGAGGCAAACGCAACCGCTGCAAACGTCCAAAAACGGAGGGCAATTCTTTGACAATAGATTGAATACTTATACAGTCTTTGCACAGACGGGTGACCACTTTCACCACATCCACAGGAGGCTTTACCTCATATTAAACACCTTGCATATGGTCTATGATATCATTTAAAAAACAAACTTTAATTGAACTCATTCCTCAACATTACCTGACTGTCAGGTTTTGTATGTTTTTGAATAGGGATGCACCAATACCGATACAGGTATCGGTATTGGTGCCGATACTGTAAAATGTGTGTGTACTCATACTCGTAAAAGTTAACCGATACCAACTTATTTCATTAATCAGAGGGTGGCTTGTCATTTCTGTTGTAGTTTTTTAGATTGGCCACTAGGGGGCCAATTATTATTTTATTTATTTTATAATAATTATTTTCTTTGTTTGTTTACAATATGGACACTCTGCAATAATTTAAAAGTTTAATTTATTCGCAAACCTAATTTGTATTTATTTTATTCCAAACAGAAGTGTTTATTTATTATTCTGAAAGCTCGAGACAGTGCCAAAAGTTCAGTGATATTTTGTTAAATTACAATGTGGAGACTCTGCAATAATTTAACAGAAGTGCTTATTTTTCACTTGAAATGTTTTTGTGGTTATTTTTATTACGATTTTATTTTTTATTGGCAGGGAATAAAATAAAACCTGTCTTCCAATTCATTGCATTTGTGTGTGTGTGTGTGGTAGAAGTATCGTTTTTTGTACTCTGTATCGGCAAGTACTCAGATCCAAGTATCGGTATCGTATCGGTCTGAAAAATTTGGTATCGTTGCATCCCTATTTTTGAACTTACCTCAGTACAAGAGCGCAGCTCTGTGGCGTAACCAAACATGTCATTTAGTGGGATCTGTTGGAACAAACAGGATGACATTCGAGTTAAAGGAGGGCGAGAAAGCGGGTGAAACTGGAGATAAGCCCCGTATGTTTATATTTACTGGACTTACATCAGCATAAAGAGTGAAGTATCCTTCACCCCCATCCTGTCCTGTGATGACGCCGTGGCGGCGGTTTACTCCAGCAATGACGGCTCCTTGAAACTCCTGGGGTGCGACGACTTCCACGGACATGATTGGCTCCAGGATGACTGCGTTGGCCTTTTCCATAGCTGTGGAGAAAACGGTGAACCCAGCGGCAACATAAACCAGATATTTTTCAGCTGAATCGGAAACAGAAGGGCGTCCTCACCTTGTTTTAGAGCGCCCTCTCCTGCGCGGATAAAGGAGATCTCATTGGAGTCGACCATGTGGTGCGCTCCGTCTTCCAGGAGGAATCTGACTCCTGAGATCTTGTGCCCGCTCAGAGGGCCCTTCTCACAGGCGTCCTTGAAGCCCTGCAGCACGATGGGGGAAGGAGGGAGAAAATCGAGACTTTAAATTTGGAATCGCTCCCACTTTTGTTTAAAACGTATTCTGAAAGTGTTTGCATGCCTTTTCAACAGCTGGCACAAACTGCTTTGGGATGTTGGTTCCAACAGTTTGATCTTCAAACTCCAGTTTGGTGTAATGGTCTGACTCGAGAGGCTCGAGGACCCCGATGACTTTACCGTACTGCCCAGAGCCGCCACTCTGCTTCTTATGGGTGAAGTCAAATCTACGAGAGAGTGGGGGGACCACTTGTTAACATAGAGCAACACAACAGGAAGTAGATAATCCAAACGTATGCACCAATCAAATCAAAGATCCAACATAACCAAGAATACTCTTAAGAAACTAAAGTAAGTTTAAGTACTGCAATGTTTAAACAGTTTTATTTTGGGTTTATAACAAAGTATTTGCATATCTTAGGCTGTTTTAATGAGGAAAGATGAGATGTAACTAACTATTCAGTACTTCTGATGATCGATGAAACTGTATTTATAAATATATCTGTTGGGGATCTTTAACTTACTCCAAATATAAGATTGTACCAATACCAAGTATACTTAATCTCCAGCTCTATCCACTAAAATGTGAACATTTCCTTCATATTTTAACTGAAGCTGAAACTCTCCATTACTATATAACTAAATTTGACCTACTTTACTAAGTTGCAAACATTTGCAGAGGCCTGTTTGCTGTAAAGCGCTGCTTTTTTTTAAAGTCAGGAGGAAGTGTTAAAAAGGGCTCTGTCTCTTTAAAAAGGGGCAGTCCTCAGTGAACTCTACTGTCCAGGAAGTGGGAAGTTATCTTTCCATTTGCGCGAGGAGCAGCTGACTCGGAACACCGACTGTGGGGGGAAAAAACATTCCAGTTGGCAGAAATTCACTCCCCACTTTAATTCAGTTTGGGACACTTCACAGCTGCGTATCACTTCACCCTGTAAGAAAACACACGGTTTCTTTCCTGTTTTGCTCAGTGGCTGTTGTGTGCAAAGCTGTGTTTGTCTACATAGCTGCTCACACCTAAAGATCAAAGTCCTCCAGGAACTGGAAGCCCTGCACAATAACCATTGTAACACTCATTCACTCTTTTTCCCTCTACCTCCACTTTCCACCCACAGATAAAGGCACGGACAGAGGAGGGAGCCGAGGAGGATGTGATGGCAACTGGCGAATTGAACCCAAATCACTACCCTGCCACGAGGGCAGCTCAGGTGGTCCAACACTACCTCAACACCCGGTACGGTTCACCATTCAGGCGGATCGCAGTGCAGACGGTCCACAGTGGGAACGCGGAGGTCAGCTGAACTTCAACACTGAAATATGTGAATATGCCACTGTAAATAAATAAACTTGAATTTCCAATTTTTCCTTCAGGATGTGGCAGACTCCGGAAGAAAGTATCAGCTGGAGCTCTCGGTGAATGAGATCATAAGCAACGTAGGACTTTCGTTTTTCTCTTTTTCTTTTAACCACAATGTGAGGAAAGAAGACATAATGGTGGAGGAGGGAGGGGGGTGCAGCTGCAGCTTCTTAAGAACCACAAAGAGTAATGATCAACCTCTAAATAGGGTGGAGCTAATCTGAATAAATGTCTTCATCCACTCCCAAACAGAGTTAGCTGTGTTTGCTGCTGCCTGTTGAAAGATCCTACAAATAAATCTTAGGTATGGTAAACAATCTCACAGCGTCCGGCTTTAGTGTGAGCAGGTCTGACAAGAATGACTAAACAGCCTATAAAAGGAGGCTTATGTTAGCTTGTATGATGGTGTGGTGCAACCTTGACTCATCTGGGCTACATCTACTCCCATTTCTTGCTCACTAAGAATGCCTTTACTATTCGTTTTTTGCTAACTTTGTTTTATTTAACTCCTTCAGACTACACAGACATGCTCTGCAGAGCTTTTCTTTCCAAAAGGAAAAGGGCAACAGCCACCTGAAGTCAATGCCTCGTGTGAGGAGCTCCTTAAAATTGACATTAAAGCTCAAGAAGAGGCTCTATACCAAAAATACAAGACCAACCAAACCCTGATGTCTGCACAGTATTTACCAGGTAAGTCCAATAAAACAGGCTTAACTGTCCAAGCTACTGCAGTTCCACCCCATCAACACTGAAAGTCACATATTGCACAACAGTTGCGTTCAGACATTTCAACACTGCTGCGGTGTTCCTCTAAACATCGACAACACAAGTGCTGTCATCATGAACGCAGGATGCTTGAGAGATGAGACGTAACCGAGAACTCTAAACTTCCCTCAGACAGCCACGGTCACATCGAGCCCGACATGAAGCCTTTTTGGCGTCTGGGCATTCTGGCCTCCAGCTTCATCATGCTGAATGAATCCACTGAAAACACTCTGTACAACGTGGCTCAGGTGGCCAACATCACTCAGCTGGTAGGTGCTTTACAAAAATTTAAATATGAGCGTATTATAAGAAATTGATCATCCCCCCCCCCCTTTAAGCCCCATGTCTGCACGATTTACTGAATACATACAGATTGTCAATAAAAGTCCTTCATGTGGTAAAACAAGATAAACAAATGCATTAAGCCTTTAAAATTCCTACTGGACTCTTTTTGTTTCCTACAGACAACTGAGGAGGACCAGCTGGAGTTTGACTGTCACACACTGCTGCATGAAATGGTGTCCCAGGTAGACACTTGGCTAAAAAATGTCTTTAAAAAGCCTGAAATGCTAAAATAAGACACTTTTTATCATCCTAATCGATTTGGTACTTGTGGTGTGTTGGAGTAAATTAAACATGCACTTTACTGATCTGCACTCATGCTAAACTTTGCTATTCAATCTGAGCCACATTTTTGCATCCAGAGATCTCGCTGATCTGACATTTTTCTGTGCCGATACAGGAAATCATTCACTGGAAGATGCTGTTTACCTGGTCTCCTGCAGAGGGGGCTAAAGTGCTGCAGATGAAGCGGCTGCCTCACCGCCACGAAAGGGAAAAATCTCCAAAGACTAACTAATCTGTGGGTGTTCATCACACAGCCAAGACCATATCTTGTGGGGTCAAATATTGGAGCATAAATGGGGTTTTTTTTGTTGTTGTTTTTTTATGATGACGCTACAAGCACTAGGCACAGATCTACTGCTGAAACCTAGAATTTACACTCTTAAATGCTTGTTTAACTCATAAGTATGTGATATACTGAAATTGTTTAAATGTCTGTGTTTGGTCTATTTTACCCTAAATAAACTGTTTACAATGACAAAGTATTTTTTTTGTGTGTGTTTGTGTGTGTGCGTAAGGACAAAGACTATCAGGACGTACGGTACGGGACTGGTGATCGTCTCTCTGAAAGCTACTTTGGGTTTTCCCATCACACAGGGGCAGTTGTATTCCCTCTCCATCCTCTGAGAGAAAAAGAGGAAGAGCAAAAATAACCTTGGATTAGATCATAAAGGTTACTCCGAACAGAGATCTGTTAATTTGCAGAATTAAAGCCTTCATGGAAATACTACTGAAGTACTTTACTCCAAACTCCAAAATTAGCCTGAGATAAAGCAATGCTGGTAAGGCCAAAGACACTCACTAAATTGATTCCCTCACTGAATTTGTTAGTTTGCTCACAAAGAAATTAACAACCTAATTTTTCTAGTAGTTTCTAAAGTAGAGAGACAGAAGATCACTACGGAGCCCCGCAGGGGACATGGGAGAAAAAAAATTAAGACGGACTTTTGCGAGATCTCGCAAAACTAACTCGGGATCTCGCAAAACTAACTCGCAAACTATCTCGCAAACGTTTTAGCCGCATTCTTCGGACGCTGGCTCGAAGCCGACCGGGAGGTCGAGGCACGATGTGCCGGGAAAGCGGTGTTCCTCCCGGCTGTAGTAGGTCTCGACCTCCCGTTAGCTTCAAGCTAATGGGAAGAATGCGGCTAAAACTTTTGCGAGATCTCGCAAAACTTTTGCGAGATCCCGAGTTTGTTTTGCGAGATCTCGCAAAACTTTTGCAAGATCCCGAGTTTGTTTTGCGAGATCTCGCAAAAGTCCGTCTTAATTTTTTTTTTCTCCCATGTCCCCTGCGGGGCTCCGTAGATCACAAATCTGTTACATAAACATTAGAAATTGATTTGAATGTCCTTGAGCGAAACAAGTATTCGATCCCCTTCATCTAAACTGGGCACACAGATTACAATCAGTCAATCAATTACAGACTCCTGATATCAACTTGTGTGTTTAAAGCACACCTGTCCACACAATCAGTTTCTTTCCGATGCACAACAGGGACAGTGTGGACCTGCACGAGGCTGGAATGGACTACAAGACCAATCCAAGCATGTTCGTTTCTTTTTAAGTGAGCAAACTTACAGATTCAGCAGGGAGATGAAATAATTCTCCCCACGTTATATAATGGATTTGATGAGATGTCCCATGAAACGTGCAACCTGTCTAAGTGACTACCTGTGAGTAGATTTCCAGATGCAGCTCGCCCATGCCCGAGATGATGGTTTCTTTGCTCTCGGTGTCATAATGCACTCGAAACGTCGGGTCTTCTCTGGTGAAACGGTTGATTCCTTTGGAGAATTTATCCAGGTCGTTCTGTTCAGTCGCACGAGAGGAATTAATAATAAGAGGGAGTGACAAAGAGGTGGATTTAAGACTAGAGTTATAATATAAAGCACGTTTTTCAGGTTAAACGAGTATTTTTACCTTGTTGGCTGGCTTCATCGCCATGGAAATGACAGGTTCGGGGATGTGAATGGACTCCTGTGGGTGTTAAAAATTGACATCAAATGAAGATGCTTCTCATGAGGCACAAAAACTTTAAAAAGAAGCAGGTTTCTTTGTCTTTCGGACGTCCTTTGCTTCTTACCATGGACAGGTCAGCAGTTGTCTTGGATGTGAAAGTGTCTCCGCTGGCACAGTCGATTCCAAACAGGGCACAGATATCTCCCGCATAAACCTCATCCACATCCTTTCAAAGCAGAGAGAGCACAAAACACAGGATGATTGTTTTTAAAATGATGGTAGGAATGACTAAAAAACAGTTTCACATCGTGTTTTGATAGAAGATAACTGCAAACATGTTGTTTTGGTGTCAAAGGGGATGTGGTTGATATCTACACACTTGATTAAAGCCAAAAAGAGGAACCCAATCTTTCTGACCAGTCATGCTGCTCTGCTGTTTAATGTGCAAACCACAGATGGAAAACTGTGACCTCTCACAGCCTGCTGACGCAACGCCGGTTTGCTCTTACCTCCATCTGATCAGCATGAAGACGCACGAGCCTCTGAACTCTGACTTTCTTGCTTGTGCGTGTGTTGTAAATATATTCTCCCTTCTTCAGACAGCCTTGATACACTCGTATGTACGTCAGCTGACCAAACCTCCCGGCCTGAAAGACAGGAAATAGCAGAACATGACAAACTGAAGTATTTCTATTGCACAAACGTGCAGAAATGGAAAGATCACGAGGACATGAGACAGAACAGATGCTCTCTGTCAAACGGAATCACCTCCAGTTTGAAAGCCAGACCAACGTAGGGGTTTGCAGAGTCTCTCGTTGGGTCCATTTGAATCTTTTTGGTTTCAGTGGAATCTCTAACAGAGTGGAAAAACCCGCCAATGTTAGTGGAAAAAAAAACAACCAACTTTTAATCTGATATTGATTTAAATCTACAGTTTCAGGACACTTTGCATGCAAACTGACGTTCCTCTTCATACTCACTCTTCATTGAGGATGGCGTAGTTTTTGACTTCACTGGGGTTGGGCAGGTAATCCAGGACGGCGTCCAGTAGAGGCTGGACACCTTTGTTCTTCAGCGCTGTGCCCACCAACACTGGGGTGAAGAGACGCTGCACCGTAGCCCGGCGGATTGCTGCCTGGAAGGCGGTGAGGTGAAAACTGATTGAGACAAATGGCTTTTGCTCTTCGCTGATGTGAAATGTTAATCTCAAAATTTGGATGTGAACATTCTGAATGATTTCCAGGATTTCTATACAGACTTTGGGGTAACTGATGACGCCAAATTTGGTATTTCAGGACTGATCAAAACGGACTCTCAGATATGTTTGCTTCTTTGGATCGCCACCACTTGTATCAAGTCTGAAATACAATCACCGGTCACTTTATTAGGTACACCTTGACAGTACTGGGCTGGACCTACTTTTTGCCTTAATTTTTTACGACACAGGAAAAAACTGAACTGCTGATAAGAAGCAGGATGGATCAATACTTTCATGTCGTTTATGTCAAATTCGGACCATCTGAATGTCACAGCAGAAACAGCCCTCAGACCACAGCACCTTCAGTTGCAGTCTTCTGCTGCTGTAACCCATCTGCTGCAAGGTTCAATGTGACGTACATTCATTATCTGCATTTCTTGGTTATAACAGGTGGTTATTTAAGTTATTGTTGCCCTGCTGATCTTTTTACACACAGACGATTGCTGCTCACTGGATGTTTTCTCTTTTTCTGACTATTCTCTGTAAACTCGAGAGATGGTTGTGCAGGAAAAACCCAGGAGATCAGCAGCTTCTGAAACCAAGCTGGTATCAACAACCATACCACATCCAGAGTCACTTAAATCACCTTTGTTCCCCAGTCCGATGCTCAGCTTGAACTTCAGCAGGTCGTCTTGACCCTGTCTACATGCCTAATGCACTGAGTTGCTGCCATGTGATTGGCTGATTAGATACTCAGATTAACAAACAGTTGAACAGACGTACCTAATGAAATGACCAATAACCAGTGACTATACCTCAGATACCAGCGGGTTTAATTGAGGATTTTGCTTGTTTGTTTGTTTTTGTGGGGGTTTAGTTGACACTTTTAGATTTCACACAAACTGGTCTCTCAAACCTTCAGATCATCTTTGGTTGGAATTTTTTCCTCCAGGAACATCTCTCCCAAGATTTCATCAGCATTGGCGACACACTCCACCAGTTCCTGCCTGCGGTCTGCGGCCTCGGCTCGAAAATCTGCCGGGATCTCATCATAGCGCATAGTTTGCCTGCAGGAAGCACGACGCAGCTTTAAATATTTTATACAGATCAAACTCGTAAGGAAACTTGGTCTTATCCACAGTTTCTATGGGACTGATGCAGATCGCAACAGTTTAATTGTACAATAGCTGACCTTAAGTCTAATTCATGGCAGAGGGAAAATAAAAAACACCCATTTACACATAAATTCATCTTACCCAAACTGTCCTTCGAAATACATGCTCCGCTCCTCTATGAGGTCAATGATGCCACGCATGTTCCCCTCCAGCCCGATGGGGATGTTCACAAACGCTGCGTTGTGGTTCAGTTTGGATCTTAAAAAAAAAGTAAAAAGTTTCTTTAAAACTGCGAAAAAATCCAAAAAAAGAAACACACAGCTGCTTACAAATTCAAATTTCAAATTCAAATTTTTATTTGTCACATACACAGTCATACACAGTACGATATGCAGTGAAATGCTTAGACAACTGCTCGTGACCTAAAGAAAAAAGAAAAGGCTACGAATAAGATAGGAAATAAATATGAAAATAAAAGGGTAAATTTAACCAGGAAGGAATAAAATAAAATAAAATATAAAAATTAAGTTAAGAATGAGATAACTGTACAACACAAATTAGAATGAGGGGTAAATTTAACTGGGAAAGAATAAGATAAAATATATAAATTAAAGTTGAAAATAAAATAACTGTACAACAAAATACACAGTATAGAAATATATAAGAATGTATGAAGAAATAATATATATATATATATATATATATATATATATATATATATACACACACAATAACAGCAGCTGTACAAGTATTAACTGGAAATGAGGAATATAATGTCCAGTGTTGTGCAATCCACATTATATAGTGTCTTACTGCAAGAACCTAAAGAGCTCCTGTATATTCTCACATTTTACTGCTCTTTGATTTCATGCAAACTAATAAAATAATAAAAGTCCAGAAAAAGAAACGTTGAATACACCAAACGTGCAAACTGACAGGGGAAAAATATTGATTACTACACTGCAATCTAGTGTGCAATGTGGAATATGGGTTAAATATATTTGTTTTATTGCATTTACTTTATTTGCATTTGTGTTATTGATTAACAAATTAGTCTTTGTGTTTGCTGCATTAATGAAATGCTTAACACTGGCAGACGTGAAAAAGCTGAGATACAAGGACTGGTCTACATTTTCTCAAGGGATTCTTCTGGCTAAAGTCCAATTACAGTGTGTTTGATCACTTTCAAGTTACCTCTATGGATTTAGGGAGTTTATGATTTTGTTTTTTAAACTGCAACCTATAATACATAATTTAAAGGCACCCAGGTCCACCCAAGAAGGTCACTGTGGCCCCTCAGCTGATGTCTTAAAAGTATAAGTAGAATTAAGTCACATGGTTTGGTAATGCAAATGTTAAATACACACATTGCTGATAAGTTAATACAATTATCACCTAATCTGTATTATTATCCAGTTAAAAACTGCTTAAAGCACCAATCGTGGTGCCTGAAGAGGACATTCATGTTGGAGAACATGGGCCTATGCAAGTGAGACCTTAGAAAGTCAGCTACTCCTTAAATATATCTCTTTAGAGCTAGTAAAGGTGATCATCAGCTCCTGAACTTGTCTTTAAAGCAAGCTCTCACCATGAGAATACTGTGCGTTTATGCTTGTTATGCACACCAGGTCAAGATGTGGTTTCAGATAAGTTGTTTATGCTTCAATTTTGCGTAGGTTGTAAAGGTGGCAGAACTAATCTCTCCTCAGTTTTTCTACTGACGTCTCAAAGCCTTTCAAAGCTGTTCGCCCATCCAGTCCATACACGTTATTCTTCAGTCCTCAGCCCTGTGGTGTAACGTCCAACATGCTGATGCGTCTGACTGTTCTCTCTGTGTGACGTGTGTGTACAAACCGTACCTCATCTGCTGCAGGGCTCGTCCGGGGTTGGCGCCCATTCGGTCCAGCTTGTTGATGAAGGTGAGGAAGGGGACGCTGTAGCGTTTCATTTGTCTGTTTACCGTCATGGTTTGACACTGGACGCCTCCCACCGCGCACAGAACCAGCACGGCTCCATCCAGCACGCGCAGCGCACGCTCCACCTCGATGGTGAAGTCCACGTGACCTGTGAGGCACATCGAGTTCAGACGCACTCAAAATTACAGTGCTGAAAACGTGGCTTCACACCCCTTCACGTTTCTACCGCTGTTAAAGAGTTGACAGAAAAGAAATGATCAAAGCAGGGACGTCGCAACTGCATGACTGGTTCTGACTGAATAATAGAAATGCTAACAAATGCATTACAACATAGACGACTCGGGGCCACTGACACTCTGTTGAGAAAAAAATGTCTGACTTTTAAATGAAACTATAACATTCAAAGTTCTTTCAACTTTTATCCTCTGTTACATTTTTGATGGAGGAAAGTTACAATTACATCAGCTCTGAATCACTTTTCCACTTCCAAACAGACAATATGAGCAGCTTTAGATCCTCAGGTGCACAAAAATGTTTAAAGCACACTACAAATAAACAATCACGCCTCACTCTACAACACCACTAAGGTGCGAAGACTACAGCACACTTGAATTTTAATTCATGTGGCTTCTGTGGCAAACCGCACAACAAAGTAAAGCCTAATATTACCTGAATACTAGAAAGGCTTTAAAGAAGAGCCTGAGCAAGGCTGGATTTTGATGCTGTTGCAGTTTTATAGAGAGCTAAAACAAACAAAAATGTCAACCGATTTTCATATCGGATGTGTGTTTTTGTTTTGTTTTTTTGAGCCGCGTGACTCAAATAAACTGATCAGGACAGAAGGACAACCAACCAATGACATCAGTGCTGTGAAAATGTATTATCCCCTGCCTCGTTAAATCATCAACCGTCACAAACAAGTCTAATTTCTACTGTAGAATCAACAAATCACTGACACAAAACCTGTCTGACAAAGTGAAGTGATGCTAAATGATCTCAAAAAGCAACACATCATGTCACATCATGTCAAGAGCTGAGAAACAAAGTCATTGACATTTATCAGTCTGGAAATGGTTATAAAGCCGTTTATATTGGATTCCTGTGAACTACAATGACAGGCATCATCCACAAATGGAGAAAACAGTGGTGAACTCCAAGAGTGCCCTGACAACGCATCCAGGAGGTCACGAAAAAACCCAGAAAAATGTCTAAAGAGCTGCATGCCTCACTTGCCTCAGTTAAGGTCAAAGTTCATGACTCAACAATAAGAAAGCAGTTGGGGGGGGAAAAAAAGGCACAAAGGCTCGTCTCACATTTGCCAAAAAACATAGGGAAATGAGGCTGCTTCAGGAGCGACTTGAACAACTTGCAGAAAATCTCGAAGGAGAATGTCTGACAATGAGTTTGTGCCCTGAAGCTCAAGAGCACTTGGGTTCTTCAGCAGAACACACCAGCAATTCCCCCTCTGACTGGCTCAAAAAATAAATAAATAAATAAAATGAAGGTTTTGGATGGGCCTAGTCAAACCCATCTGTCACTCCTACAACACCTCACCACTGCCTTGCTGTCCTCATGCATGTCCTGCACCACCCTCACGTACTTCCCCGTCACTCCTGACTTCCCCAGTATCTCTTGGCAACCCATCAAATGCTTGTCTAGATCCAAAAAAGACACAGTGCAACTCCTTCTGACCTCCTCTATACCTCTCTATCGACCCTCTAAAAGCACATATCATATCTGTAGAGCTCTTTTTAAAAATGAAGGCGCTCACTGATCAACCCTCTGTTCTTAACCTAGTGTCAACAACTCCCTCCCCTAGCTTTAAGGTCTGGCTCATCAACTTTATTCTTTGTAGTTACTACAACTCTGCACATCACACTTTTTTGTGAAAATCAATACCAATACACTTCTCTTTTCTTCAGGCATCCTCTCACTCTCCAAGACTGTGTTAAATAATCTGGTCAAAACGGTCCATTGTCTTCTCTCCTAGACATCTCAATGCCTACACAGGTAAGTATCTTCATAGCTGACCTCACTTCCTCTGCACTTCCTGATTCACTACCTGACCTCCATCCCTCCATTAGTAGCAGAGCAAGAGGTAAAAACTGCTTTGGGGTGAGTGCGGATCAGTCTGTCGATTCATTTTTTAACATTTACTGACAGTTAATGAACAGGTAATACTAAATTACCCTACCTGTGCAGCTCACCTGAACAAACGTTACTTTGTATTTACACAAAGTACCACAGTAATTAGTTACATTTTTACTAGGTGTATGTCTAATTACCTGGCGTGTCAATTATGTTGATGTTGTGATCTTTCCACACGGTGTATGTAGCAGCTGACTGGATGGTGATGCCTCGTTGTCTCTCCAACTCCATGGAGTCCATAGTGGCTCCAACGCCATCTTTCCCCTTCACCTACACAACGCAGGTGAGGGAAAGCATTCGTGAGCCTCACCTAAACGGAAAAAAGAGCTTCATAAAGACAATGAAACGGACTCACCTCGTGGATCTCTGCTATCCTGCCGGTGTAGTAGAGCACGCGCTCGGTCAGGGTGGTTTTCCCAGAGTCGATGTGAGCGGAGATCCCGATGTTGCGGATCCTCTCGCTTGGAAAGACACCGGAGGAGCAGCTCCGGCAGCTGTTGATGAGCACCTGAGGATATGAAACCATCACAGTTCACTCGATCTACCGACTGTGAAACAAACTGGACTGAGGTCAAGTCAGCAGACTCGGGTTAGATAATATTACCTTTTTAAGTGTGGCGCTTCCTCGCGCCGAAAGATGCGTTTTAGCTAAAAACATGCCCGCTTTTAACACCCTCATCTCGGCAACACCTCAGTGGAGTACAGCTTGGTCGTAGTATTGCCCTGTTTAGACGACCCCGGTGCTGCTGACACCCCGGTGAAAGTCACGCCGGGACCCTAGCTGCTTGTGAAACGACTGCTTCCGGGTCTACGGAAGCCCAGAAGTACCAAAACTCAAAAACGTTTAAGTTTTCTCTTAAAACGCATTATTTATTTATTGTCCCCTTTCTTTCTTTTAATTTTATTTCAATGTTTCACGTGTTTTGAAAAGCCAAACGTGTTTAGCCACAAATCTCAATTTATCTGTTTGATAAATTATTTTTTAGGAAATAAAAAATATATCTCCAACTTGCACATGAAAAATATCTTAACCTTTGTGTTGACTGTCATGTCTATTTTATTTATCACCTATAGCACATTTAAACAACAGAAGTTGAACCAAAGTGCTTTATAAGCAAGCACATTTACATTCCAGGTCTTAAAGTAACCCAGTTTCAAAATACATGACAAGTTGAAAGGTGTGTTTAGTTGATTATTGTGGAAATTAAATTCACAGTTGTTAAAATCAGAATTTGCAAATTCATGATGATGCATCTCATAAATCATTACACGCTCCTCTTGCCTTCATAAGCCACCTTTATAAGTTAAAAGTATCGGTATCAGTATTGATATCGGCAATAATGGCCTTGTATTTATTTGGTATCATCAATACCAAAATTTTCAGTATCGCACGCTGCTAGTTCACCACTAAAAAGAAAAAAAAGAGGTAATAGCTCAAGATTTCAATTTACATCTGAAAACTCCAAATTTTAGTCATTAAATCGAAATTTTAGCATATTAAGTTGTCATTTTTACTTACAGATAGATAAAAAGAAATCACGGTCATTAACAAATTTCCATACTGCACTTCACAAAATTATTTCTGGATGGTCAACTTTGGTATTTCTTGAATATCAAACACAAAAAAATACAAATATAATTTTTTAAGCTACCTTGCTGTTTGCGCTTTTGTTTTATCAGACTAAAAAAAATTAACCTTTCTCAATTGTAAAGGTTACTAACGGTTTTTCTTTAGCGCCTAAACAGCCAAAATTCGTGGTGCACTTGAAGGTAACGCCATTAAATGACCAGTAGGCCACCGTCGGATCATTTTGAGTAGGTTTGTGACGTTTTCTTAGACATAATAAAGATTGTTTTGGGTGACAACATTTTGTTTGGTCGCCTTTTTCTTTGGTCTTTTCTTATTTACTGTACTTGTGGTCGTGGTTGCGTTTTTAACTGAGCTAAATCGTGTTTCTTTTTTGTTTTTTTGTGGCCGTTACGTCTTGTCGTTTGGAAGCTCGTTAGCTTGTGCCACTTCAGGTGTCTCTGGAAGTTCCTAAGCCTGAAAGTTAACGACACTTGCCTCCGTTTTACCAGCGCTTCCTCTTTTACTTTAACCACATGCTGATACTTCACTTCGTGCAGCAGCGATTCGCACACACTAGCTGAACAGCTCATGATCACAGACACATCATTTTCACGTCCTGCCAGGAGTTTTTAAAAACCTCTGCATCCCTGTCAGCTATTTTTAACTGTATACCACCGGAGGAGCACTTCAGGATCAGTCAGGTAAGATTAACTCAAGTTTTTGTGTGTATGTGTGTGTTTTTTATCCGTTTGGTTGTTTTGCTTGGCTGAAAACGCGCAGATAAGACTTGTCTCTTCTTATTGTTTGATCACAGGAAACTGGTAGGGGCGTTTTAATTTAGGGCCAAGTTAAAATCAGGATTTTAAAAAGCTCTAGTGCTGCCCAAGCTCAAATTGAAAGTGTGTGCTAAACTGCCGTTTAAACAAATGACTCACTGATAAGTCTCTTCATTTAGATTGGCTGTGTTTTCCATTTTAGCCACAAAGTGTATGCTGCTGATTAAACAAACAGATGAGTGGTTTTGATGGCAGTGCTTTACTGCCATTTATCACCCTGAGATCTATTTTAAGGGTGTGGGTTTTTTTTTTAAATTTATTTTATTTTGTTGGGTTTTTTTAAAGACTTGTTTTGAAATGATCAACTTCCCATAAACTATGTGTCACTGTATGAGCCCCTGCGGATGGCACAACATTCAGTTATTCAGGCCAGCGTGAGTCATTATATAGGATTAGTTATTATTTGGATTATGAATATGTGTGGTTCTGTATGAGCTGTATTTTCCTTTGTTATCCTTGCTGTCTCATTTCCTGTAAGCATTCCTTTTGAGCTGTCACAGCAAATAACAATCACTTAACCTCACCGTGTTTCATTTATAATGTCGGAAAGGCTTGAAACGGCTTTCTGATAGAGGAAAAGTCATGATTTGACCCTTTTTAAACACTACTGTCTTTTGTATTTATATGAGAAATGTTGCAAAACGGCAATTCCTATGAGCAGATAGAGGAAGTTGAAGCTGTGTTTTGACATAGCTGACTAGAACGACACTAAATACATTATTAAAGGGAACAACCTGTGTTTTTTCTTGTTTTCTATTATTTATATATAGTGGATGATCAAATTAAAAAATAACAAAGGAACAAAAGTTAAGTAAGTGGGGCTAGCCTACCAGCAGCCTGAAGCTTCAAACTGCTGGTACACTGTACATAAAAGATGGACATGGCCATAGTGACATCACCTGTTGTTCATGAGTTCTCATTTTTAAGCACTGAGCTTAGCGTTGTTTCCGTCGTCATCTTGGTGGTTTAAAACTAATCGTGATAACAAGGCGGATCAGGCGAAGAATCCAAAGGAGGCTGCACCCCCGTAGGCTGGTAGCTTGTACAGTCGTTTATTGGAGATAATTATTTTCAAAAAATTCAAGTTTGACTTTAACTCAAGAAGGCTTGAAACTACCAACCAATACCATCAACACATCAGAAATAATATTAATAACTGCTGTAACAAAACATTTTCCCAAGTATTGGATAAAGTGTTTATTGTATCCAACTTATCTTGAAAATAAATATAGAAACATCAGAGGAGTCGCCCTCTGCTGGCCTTTACAAAGAATGCAGGACATGCAGCCTTCTTCCATCTTTTCTATACAGATAGTGAGACTTTTTTTTATTTATGAGGGGCAGCAAATCAGAAGAAATCTGAATTAAAGAGGGGGGAAGTGGATCTATGAGTGTTTCAGATAGTAAATGACTTCACAGGCTGCACCAAGGCCCAGTATAAGATAAAAGTGGGTTATTTTGCATGCTGTATCGGAATAGACAAAAGTACTCTTGTAAAGTCCACGAATAAAGATAAGCTGGAAGGGATCTTAATAGTTTAACCCTTTAACCAGTGGAAACAAGCTACGTCATAAAAGTAGACCATCAAGATGGGCGAATTTGCTGTTGCAGCGATGAGCATTTAACATTTGTCTTCTTAAATCATCAAATTCTGACATATTAATTTAAAGTGATTGTTCTTTGCCTTGAAAAATGTCCAAATTATGTAATGCTGACTATTTAAACTCTTTATTTGGACATATAAATGCTTTGTTTTGTTTTATGTCCACTATTCCCTATTGGGGGATTTTTTATTTATTTATTGTTTTGTAATTTTTTGAAAGAAACATAAGGATAGCAGTCTAAATGAAGCTTACTGGGACAAATGACTCGTGTCCAGACACAGGAGGGCAGTATTAGACAGACGTGACTAATGGTGAAACTGACTAAATCTCAGTGAAACTTTTACAGTTTTCCCCCACACCAGCTCTCTCTCCCCCCCTGTAATATTTAAATCTTTGTTCTTGTCATATTTTCCTGTAATTATGCTCCAGTGCAGTTTCCAGTGAGCCTTTATCTGACAGTTTCTGTCCTGTAGTCTGGAAATAATATGTGACTTTTAAGGGTGATTAAGCACATACGAGTTTGCATTATTGAATCAAGCGCTGGTTTAAATGTGCGTTTGTTTTTGTGTTATCATTGTGTCATCGGGGACTCTTTAGGTAAGGTAAGGGTTTAGGGTTTTATTTGTGTATTGTCTTTGCAATTTTGCTTACTAAATCACACATCATCTGCTTTTTTTCACAGATCAGTATAATCCCAGATGATTAGCAGGGATTGATCAATAGCACTAACTGGAGTGTGTGATTAATGGATTACCGTGGTTTGATGGAGTCACTGGCTAAGTAGTTTCGACTGTTTTCTAAATCATACTTTGAGGGTGTGTCTGGGTCACTGCTACTATTACGGCATGCAGGATGGGCCAAACTCGCTCTGCTCTATCGCACAGCACTGCCACCCGAGGCAGAGCGAAATGGAAAGCGGGCGAGACAGCCCGTCGACTTCGTATCCGCAGACCTGGGAGCGGAGAAAAAGCGAAAAGTGACCAGTTAAACAGAAATCCGATGAAAAATAAAGTGCTGTCGTATTTGGGAAGGAGAAAGCGAGACTCTAGTCAGGGAGAAGCGGATTTGGGTGGCGGAAACGCAGCTGGAGATCCAGCAACGCGCCGCGGCCACAGAGTAGGAAAGTTGCCGAGGGACGAGGTCGTGTCGGCGGTTGGGGAACAGCGAGCAGCCGCGGGTTGTTTTGACACGCCATCCGGCCTAGATGGAAATACTGAACCGACACAGCACGTCGTGAACCGTGAAGCAACCGCTGGTTCATCCGATGCACCAGGCTTGGAAAGTAAGAGCTGTGAAGTCAGCGGCGCGGGCTGCGAGGAGCCGAAACCCGTGCGAAAGAACAATGCCTCGGATCCCCAGACGAGGGCCATGGAAGATAAGCCACTGGGGGGAAGCAACCACGATCCCATTGTGTCTCAGGATCGAGTATTAACTGGAAATAGCACGCGTTCATCCAACTCACCCCCTCTGAAGACCTCTGACCCGGACACTGAGGGGATTTTGTCTAGTTTGGCCTCGGATCAACTTTTGGACTGTGGACTTTCGATTAGGGACGATCAAGCCGAGGCTACAATGACAAAAACCGACTGTAGCACCGTTTCATGCACACCCAAAGCGACCTGCAAACTGAACAACAGCTGCCCGGTTGAAACAAAGAGCCAAACGGACTCTGATCAGACCAGCCAGAGTCCACCAGGAGGTCAAACTTTCCCAGGAACCATACCCAAGCTCATCATCACCAGAGACCCCAGTCCGAACCGCTCACAGGTCGCATCGAACCTGCTGAGAACGGAGCCCAACACCGGCTGTCTGGAGCCTCAACCGGACGACGAGTCCCCCTGCTCGGACAGCGGCTGCGGAGGGTCTCCCGCTCTGATGCGGTCCCCCAGGAAGCTGTCCAACTCCTCTTCCATCGGCCTGTCCTCCGCCTCGTCCTTCGAGGAGTCCGAGGACGACTTCACAGGCAGCGACATCGAGTCCAGCCGGTCTCTGTGCAGCCCGGAGGATGGGACGGGGGTGAGTGTCTATATAACTTTTATAAAGTTTTCTGTTCAGTTGCTTGCAATATATTCTTCATACATATTTTAAAAGACCTTCAGCTGGACTCTGACAAGAAACCATAAACTGGTCTTTCTGCTTCAGCTAGCAAAAAACGAGTAATGCAAATATTGTGCAATTGACCATATATGATGGCATTACAGTATTTGAAGCTATTCTTTCCATAAACAAACATGTTGTTAGGTGTGACCACACTGGAACTCATTGTAAAATTAAAATCAATCAAAAGGTATTACATATTAAAATCTAGCACACGCACCCTGCATAGGAAATGTACAGTAAACATTCCTGAGTCCTGTGTCAACCTCAACCACAAACACTTTATTTTGTCGTCAAATCTAAACGGTGTGTGAGAGCAGGTGTGTGAGTCACTGCTGGTGCTATAAAGACAATCAAGGAAAGAAATTTCTTTAATATGTTTCACGTCGATAATAAAAGGTTATTATTTGTCAGGAGGTGGAGATTTTTTTAGCTGCTGTGGTGCAAATGAGTTGAAAAGGGCCCATTCATTCAGGAGAGACTTTTGATCTAATGTGTGTCATGTGTGGTAGAAGGCTTTGACTCACACTGCCCTGATAATGAGACACGACTGTAACAAATTTAAACCCAAAGGAGAGGAAAATGGTTATTCTTGCCAGCCCCCACTTCCGTGTCCTTCCATCACCCATGCCACATGATCGCTCAGCCTGAGGACCATTTAAACATTGTTTGAGTGCGTTTCTTAACTGCTCGTCATCCGCTTACAGTCAGCACTTTGAGCTGCGACCAGCCTCCACAGACGTTATTAGAGAGTTTAGCCTGCAGCCCCAAGAGGCTTACAGATTTTCCTCTCCTCCGTCCGGGAGAAGTAGCTTAAAGTTTAGTAGGAAGTTGTGATGATTTCCTCCGGTGTCAGGAAGCTTTGATGCACTGTTGACTACCATGCATGGAATGCTTTAAAAACAGGATGTGTCAGTATCTTATCATCACGGTAGCTCTGTGAATGCTGAATGTCCAGGTTTTCATGCACGGCCACATCACCAAGAAAGATTTTCAGCTGTCAGTGTTGTGATTCATGCTGCGATGCCCAGGACATAATGATCTTCTGGTGGATGTGGCGGAAAACCCACCCTTTTAATTTATTTATTCATTTTCATAGATCAGGAAAGATTGAGAAATGCGTCACCCATGAAAATTGGTGCAATTTGAAATTCACGGTCATACATTAGACCACCCCAGAGTCTCCTCTTTCACCCTTCTCAAAGAGCTGCACCAAACACAGGCCTCTTGAGACCACTGTGAGGTGGAGACGAGCTCCAGTTGATGTTTAATGATTTGATTATTCCTGTGAGTGAGGATCTAAATGTCAAAATAAAGACCGCGTGGGCAGCTTTCTTCCTTCAGGCATGATTTTACAAAACAAAGTTCAGCAAAAACTTAATACAACTCGTGTCACGATGGCTTAATTAGATTAAGTCTAAAAATAACATCCATATCGAGTCCACACATCTACTGATCTCAACCAACTGAAAGATGAACATTTTATCCACAGAAGTTTGTCTGTTACTGTCGCAGCTTTAGTTGAGATCAAACATTCTTGTTTCAAATGTAAAACATCACAAAAGAATGAGAAAAACCACACCTTAATCTCTTCTAAGAAGCCAGTGTGGTATCTTCAGATGTTTGTTTTTCTATGTTCTGCAGTCTTAACACGTGAGCAGTGCTATAAAACACAAACACTTTAAATCCTCGCATTCAAAAAGAAAAAACGAAGAGTTTTTGCTTGAAAATTAGAAAAAAATAAAACGCTTATAATTTATAATACCCCACTCATGTTTACCGTCCCCTTTGTCAGTCATTCGTTTAGTGTAAAGTCCATAAAATACGTCTGTCACGTTCAGATACACATTTCTGCAAACATATTGATTCACACATTGCATGTCTTGAGTGAACAGGACAGCGGACAGTGTAATTTCCTGGCTATTATAACAACGCGCAGGAAGTGAGCAACCTGAGTAGTTGCACTCGAGGTGTTGTAACAAACAGGATGACGCTGGCCTGTGGTTTCTGATAAGAGCTGGTTTTAATGGGCATGTTTTGTCATATGCGCAGCTGTGTGGAAAACGCTTTTGTTTGTTGTAATTAATAGAAAGAGGGAGTGTGCGCGTGGCCGTGCCGTCAACTCACAAACAAACCTAACATCTTCTTCATGAGGTGACGTGAGCAGATACTTGTTCGCGCATGCACGCACACAGACACACACACAGAGCGATGCCGTCTTGCATTCAGAGTTCATTGTGTGTCATGGAAAATTGGGCTGAAGGCTGAGCCGGTTGCTAGGCAACGTCTTTGCCATATATGGTGTTTTTTTTTTCTCCTTGTGTTGTTCACTCCACCAACAGTGTCTGCTCTGTCCCTGACATTTGAATGCTATAAGATATAAATTCCTGCCGACGTCTGCTGTGCACAGCAGCGCCGATATTTTTCGCATGATCACGTGAGACACTCTTTCTCCCTCTACAGTTTGCCTGCACTTATATAAAAAGGCTTAATATTTTCCTCGTAAGACACTGAAACATACAGTGGAACGGAAAACAATTGGAAAATTAGAGTAAGCAGATGAAAAAGATGCAGCGAAACTTTGAACATGTAGCCTACACTTGATTATTCTTATTTATGCGTGCTTATTCACTCATGAGCCACAATTGCAGACTTGTTTTCCGTCCCACACATCACTCCCACAGCGACAGCTCTTATACACAAAATCCACAATACAGGAAAGTCCACATTAGTTAGAAGTTAGCTTCGCTTTTATGTATATACCTGATACAAGATGTATCAGGTTAAGATGTAACACCCACAATGAAATAAAATCCAGTGGTGCAGGAAGCACCAGATTCAGAGTATCAACGCCTCGAGTAAAAATTCTCCATTACTTCCAAGCAAATCATTTGCTTTTGCAACGTTGGCTGTTTCTTATCAACAATCTATTAAGGAAGTAAAGAGCATCATATCTCTTAACCCTATATCACACCTATAAAACCGTGCCTAACTGGATCATTAAACACGTGGTCTCTGGAGTATTTTTTTTTTAGGTCGCTGTTCTGTTTTTGTAACTTGCACATGTGCTTTAGTTTTTACAATGTGTGGCATTTTTAATGTTTTATGGTTCTGCTCTGGATCTTATCTTTTGAATACGTGCTTCTGCACTTTTGGTTTTCCTCTTACTGTCTATTATTTCCATCAATCTCCCAGGGACAAGATATGAAAATGAGCCTGTATGACTTCATCTGGCACATTCACACTATGGACAATGTACAAAGCACACTGCCCCTTTTTTAAAAACAAACAAACAGAAAAACAAGACCAACAGCTTTTGAGTACTCACATTTCCTTCATTACATAAAATTAAAAGACGTGCATACAGTTAAAGAACACAATACTGGATCACAAAAACAAAATCCAAAACCTGGAAAGCAGTAAGACTTAACCTCCTGTCATAAAAGCTAGAACACTGTCATTGATCCTAAACCAGCAAATCAAATTTTGCTCATATATGCCATAACCCCCACACGTGTCCTCGTGTGTATAAATAATTTTGTTATTATGACTTGATGCACAAACACAGACTTTTAGTGTGGTTTGTAAAGTACAAGCAAAAAGCCAACTTAACCAGCCAATACATTTAATGGACTCACAAGTAAGATATTGCTCATTTTTTACTGGAAAAATGTTACCAAAAATAGTTCCGTATAAGGAGTCCTTCACTGATAAATCTGCAAGTTAAATACTTAATATGCGAGCTGGAAAGTGAGCTGCTTTTCTTAGCTCGAGGTTTCACTGGAACTATATCGGATTTTATGTAAATAAGAGTTGCCAAAATAATGTTTTTATAGTTAAATGTGCTCCGCAAATAGAATCGGTCGTTAGTGGAAAATCATTAAACAACACACTGAGATGTAGCGCAGGTATAAGAGGTCGAATACTTCTGTGATGGCTGCAATTACAGCCACACAGTGGTAATACCCACCATGTTAGTGTAGAGGCTTACAAGTAACATTGCATTCACATTTGTCTTTCTTTAAATATAGGAATTAATTTACAGGACAATAAATAACTGGTTTTGGTTTAGAGTTAATTCACATATCCACATAACACTGCATTCTAAAATAAGTGCGCACATTTTAGTTTACACTGTTATGTATGATTAATCTTTTGTTTTCTGAGTTACCTTAGTTGCAGCTGTTCCAGTCCCTTGATTAACCCTTTAAGACCTACCATAGAACCAAGTCCGCCAGAGCTTATATTATATGTTTACATGCTGTGGAGCCATTTTTGGGAGCATTTCAAGTTGCTATACATCAATACAACCATTATAGCCTAAATTTTAATAATATGTCTGCATTAAGTGCATAGTGATTACATAAATTGCAAAAAAGTGCAATAAACTACAAAAAAATTGAAAATCGTTTTTGTTTTTTTAACATATATTTCTAGTTAGAGAAATTTAAGAGGCTTATCCCTCAAAACTGTAAATACAAAAAAGTTGCACAAAATAGTTTCCCACCACAGGAAATTTATTTTGAGTGCCTTCATAGTTTTATTTTTGAAATACACCAATTTTTATATACTGCAGGAAAAACGAAAATAAATATTATGATGCAAATTTGCAAAAAAGCAGCATGTGCATCAAAATAAACTATTTCCAGCAGTGCAATATGAGTCCTAAGCATCCCAGAAACGACACAGAAAGTCATAAAGTCAAACATAACTTTTAAAAACACCAGTATAGGCTCATTGAGGCCCGGACGATAAAAAACTACATTTCCGCGACATGACGTCACTTCCGGTTTCGGGCAGGTCATGGCGGACATGCGATAGTTCGCGCTGACGTCTAATCCAATGTAGGAAGTGTTATGAACAGCTGATCGGATCGGTAAAGCGTGTTTCTGGAATATTATGTTTTTGTTGCTGCAAGTGTTTTTTATGCAGTTTTTGCAAAGCTATATGTGGAAGGAAACTGTGACCGAGGACAAGCTGATGGCATAAGATGTAAGTACAACTCCTCAGGTTTCATATGCAAAAAAAATTATTGCGCTAGCTCATGTGATTGCAGAGCTACCGGGATTTAAAAATAGTTACGCAAAACAGAGCGTGCCCGCTCCGACCGGTTTTAAAGGGTTAAGGAGCCAAGAGGTGGAAAAGGGGCGGAGCGAGTTTTAAAGGAAGTCTACAAATTGGTTTATGCCATAACTCGGGACCATGGGGGGGGGGAGGAGAGTTTTGTTATTTTGACCTCTTTTATGGGCCCAAGATTTTGATTCCTTTGGCATGATTTAACTAATTATGTTTTTTGCGTTAAATAAAAAATCATTTTTTTGGACTTTAACCTGTGCCTAAGTTTCCTTCACTGCTCGGTCCATCACAACTTCCAAGTATTCCGGAAACTGTGATATTAAAGGGAAAAAGTAGCAAATCCAGCAAATACTAAATGTATTTTCATTCGTCAGTGATATCAACTGATGACGTAATGCCGTGTTTGTGGCACATGCAAATAAACATATCAAACATTATCAGATAAAAGAGACGTGTGAGTCTGTTTTCTGCAGATGGTTTTCAGGCGGAGGTTGAAGCCGGTGCCATCTTCTGTGCGTTCACTGGCCCATCACAGTGGAGTTTCGTGAGCTCTGAAGACTTGAGTGAAGGGAAAGGGATGTGGTTTATATAAAGTAGTTTTGAGAAAAGGTCTCTAAGAGTACCTGAAAGCACGCTTCGGGGTTTGCATACAGTGTGCTGTCACTCTCGTCGCTTGACAGGTTTAGTTTTGTCCCCGTGCACAAACGCACAACTTCGTAGGCCGCATAGTAGTCAAGACCTCATCGTGCAGACAAAAGAGGAGCTGTGGGACTATATGGAAATGGTTGTTGGCTCTACCCCCACCTGCACTGAATCTGGCAGGAGATTGGCTAAGCATGAGGCTCAGGATAGGCCCGGAGGGGATTAGAGGATGAGAGAGTGAGACAGGAGAGAAACAAAGGTTTACACTGGGAGAAAGCGAAGACGGCTCGCAGAGCGGGGGATTTGCGCCTTCGGGGAGACGGGGTGAATGATTTCAGGGAGGAACTGCAAGTAACAGGACTAGTTCAAACAGGCAGAAAGTGGCGAGAGGCAGAAAAGGGACGGCCTCAGGACACTCGGTGGATATGTTTGATGACGGCAACAAAGAAATTGAGAAAGCGTGAAGAAATCAAAGGGTGGAGTACTAAAATTCTGCAATGGTGCAAATTGTGAATTAGAGTGACAAAAAAGAGGTTGTAGAGACGCACGAGTGATTATTTATCGGGCGATCAAGGAGACAAACAAACGTTAAAGATTTACAGCTCGACTAAAGGTGATTTACCAGAGGAAGACCGAGCAGACAGTGGACTGAGTTAAAGGACGTTCTAGATGACGGCGAAGGATCTCACGCCCGCAGGGAGGCGCGCGTCCCTGACGTTTGATTTAAGAGACCCTGTCCTGATGGCGGGGGGCATTTTGTGTTGGTTGCGTTCTCGTGTCGTCTCCGGGGTCGTGTGTATCTGTGTCGGCACCTGCCTCCTCCTCCGCCACTGCTCCGTTTGCCGGGTAAGAAAAGGGTCCAAAAATAATTATTGAGAGAGCAGAGATACTGATTCAAATGTACCTCAGCCACTGTTATAGATTTACGCTGATGTCATGCTTCCTCAGAAACATGATATAAGGGGAGATTGTATCAAAGAGACTTGGGTATTCAAATAAAAATTAAAAAAAGATTGCTGTTGTTGCTGTTACAGCATGTGAGGGCTATCTGGCTCGCGTTCAGCCACAAAGAACTGTATCTGGGTTAAGAAGCCAGTAAGCCAGTAGCAGCAGGCTCACCATGCTGTACACCAAGTGCTGCATAACAGCTAAAAAGTAATTAACATTATAATTTAATAGCACCAAAAGTTGAAGTAGCTCCCACAACTTGTTTTACCCAGCTGATCATTACAGGCCTCATTATGGGCTATAATTATTGAAGATGGGCCTTTTTTTTCCTGACCACAGTGGCCTTTGGTGGCGGCTGTGCACATGGCCACAAATGGTCTACATATATTTCAAGGCTGTTACATTACTCGTGTTATTTTTGACAATTTTACAAGCAAAGATGTGTTTTAATTTTTGAGTAATTTAACTTGAAGAGAGAAAAAATACCTTGTTAACTGGCGAGTCTTCTTTAGTGGGCACTTATTTCTTCTACAAGAACATTCGTGGCCATTGTAATGTCTCCTAGCAGCGCCATTGTTGCCATTGTTGTCATTGTTTGGGCGTGTTCTCTCATGACAAGCACCGGCGACATTCCTGGAATTCCATCCCATAGGTCTAGGATATATGAAGAAGGGATGGGAGCACTACAGGGGAAAAAAAAGAAAGTGGTAAAAGCAAGGGATCTGTGTCTGTTTCAAAGAAAAACATTAAAAATAACCTCGAATGGGGTTTGATATGATAACTTTGTATGTTTGTGTTATGTATACAGTTTTCATGAGTTATATAAAAGAAAGTGGAGATGGCGAGGGTTCGACTGCGTGGGGTGAAATGTGACCTCAGCATTTAAAACCTGTGTGTGTGTGGGGGGGACGGCTTCTTTGCTTTAAGCTGAAACGTCGAAAGCTCTTTATGTGCTCTTTGATGGGCTTCTGAACATTTATCAAACCACCCTTTTAAGAACGCCTTAATGTCCACAAGAATATTAGCAGCATTAGTATTTGGCAGTGCATCTGCTGTTAAGGAGGTGCATTCAGCTCCACAGGGGCAGCACATTAAGCTGTCAGCATAGGGCCATTAGAGAGCCTGACCTGGACGAGGAAAGTGAAAGAAGAGAGGCTGAAGCATCACGTTTCTCGCTGCTCAGGCCTTCTGTCACTGAACTGGTCTTCAGATGGAAACAGATGCTGGTAATGACTAAATATTAGTGAGGAGAAGTAAAAGATTTGATAAGTAAACAGATTCTGTTTGGGCCACAGGTGGATGGCGTTTCTGGACTTGTTCATTCAGAAAACTAATATTTATCTGTGATCAGTAATCGCAGCACGTCGTTACAGCTGACAGGAAATCTAGTCAAATATTCAACTGTAAACTGAAAATGTTTAAATAAAGGTCGAGCATGTTTTGGGAATTTTAAGAGTCTTTCTAGAGTCTCTGGTGACAGTTTTCTTGCCTGAGTGGAAAGTTTAAACGTCGCTGACTTTTGTTGTGGCTTCATTTGGATATTTTTCCTTTGAGTTTGAATAAAAGCGTTCTTTTTGCAAATAAAGAGTTTTGCTGAATCGGCTGAGATATTTGTATTTATTTGAAGTCTAATCAGAGATTTGGGTTAGGGTTAGTAGAGACTGTATGGGGTGTCAACAGGCAGTGGAAATAAGCGAGAAAATAGATAATAGAAGTGTTTCATCACTGTGATCCTGCACATCTCTTAGTGTTTGTCTGTGGGTCAAATGAAGGTGTGGTTTGCTCAGTTAAGTGAGCAAGAGGAATTTTTGTCATGTTGAAAATTCAATCGTGTACGTCACATGTGGTGAAGTGCTGTTCTTCGCCCAGACGAGGCCGAGGTTAGGGTAAGGTGAATCTGCGGGTGTCGTTTAAGATTAAGTCCACATCTTGCTAAAAATCCTGGTAGTGACCTGCTCTCTGTTTTAAGCAGCATTTCTTTTTATTGTAGGCTTGGTGCCATCTCATGTTAAGATTAAACCTGTAATCCATCCTGGGATCTGAGGTTGAGAAACTGATGATAAAAGATTTAAATGCGCACTCATTCTAGTTCTTAGAATGGTTACAAACTTACATGTTTGATCCAAGTTATCGCACTAATACACCAGAATAAATAATCCACAATTAAAGTAAAACCCTTTGGAAAGTTTCATCCCAATACGCAAAACTGCTCCTTCTCCTTCAGCTAAAAAGTGTTTTTAAGGCTTTCAAACTGTTGCGAACAGTTTAAACTCGAAGCATTTTTTTCCTCCTTCTTCTTCTTCTTTTGAGGTAAACACATACGCAGTGTTTCCAGTGTGTTTATGTTCCCGGATTAAGACTGTTTTACTGTGACAGTTTCCAAGAGCAGCGGGGGGAAGGAATTCAGAGCAATCTCTCTCTCACACGCATACAGAGAGAAATAATTTAGTTGTAAAAAGATAACTTTTATGGTTATGGCCTCCTGCATTTTATTACTCGCAGAAACCGGTTTTGTTGCCCAGTGCTAATTTTCTTTCTGCTCCTTTAACCTAATTGTCTCTGTGCTTTAAACCGGTTTGGTGCATGGAAGCATTTTAGGACTTAATCCGCTGAAATGTAAAACACACACACACACTCTCATCCAGAACTGGCTGTCTGTTTGTTGTGATTTCCCACACACACACGTTCTAATCAATCAGTATCAGGCGCCTCTCTAACTGCTTGCGTCAAAGCGGCTGTTGCACGCCGTCCTTGTTCTAGTGTTTCCCAACACAGATTACTGTAACCCACACACAAGCCCGCAAGCTTGCAAACACCGAGGTTCTGTTTTACGACACCACGGCGCAGGCTTTGGTAAATGTTTCATGAATGGGCTTTGTCGTGTATGCGGCACGCCTGGCCTTGGCTGCAGGGGAGGGTCTGTCCAATGTCTACTGATATGTTTGTGTGGGTATGAGGACAGTACAGGTTGGGTTTTCCTTTTAATGAGTAATCAGTCTTTTGGCCTGCACTCAGCTCAGTACTGCGTTTGTCCAGGAAAGAAAGCTCCTTTCTGATTAGTCAGAGCTTCAGATTTATTATGTGTGTGACCGCCCATGCTTTTTTTTTTTTTTTTTTTAAAACAAGGCGATGAAACCCTCTGTTGTTTTTTTTCATCTTTCAGAGTAAGTCCTGGCACAAGCTGAAGACCATGGTTCACTGGTCCCCCTTTGTCGTGTCCTTCAAGAAGCGTTACCCATGGGTGCAGCTTGCTGGCCATGCAGGTATGTGTGAATGGTGGAGGTTCCTTCTAAGAAAAGAACAAAAGATTTATGTTAAGTAAGTAAGTAAAACTTTATTTATATAGCACCTTTCAAGATAAAAATCACAAAGTGCTTCACAGAAGCTAAAACCTAAAAATAAAAATCAACCAAAAGCAAGTTTAAAAAGATGAGTTTTTAGCTGTTTTTTAAAAGCGACCACTGAGTCCACAGATCTCAGCTCAAAGGGAGACAGTTCCACAATCTGGGGGCCACAGTCACAAAAGCTTTGCCGCCTTTTGTTTTCAGCCTCGTGTGTTGGACAGCAAGCAAGCCCTGGTCACATGACCTCAGGGACCTGCTGGGAATGTATGGATGTAAAAGTTCACTTATATATGTTGGTGCTTGTCCATGCAGAGCCCTGAAAGTCAAGGTCAAAACCTTAAACTGGATTCTGAATTTAACGGGGAGCCAGTGCAGCTGAATCAGCAGGGGTGTGACGTGGGAAAATTTGGAGGACTTGGTCAGACGCTTTGCAGCAGCGTTCTGAACGACTTGCAGACGCTCCAAAGAGGCTTTACATAAACAAGTAAACGAAGAGTTACAATAGTCCAGACGAGATGAAACAAATGCATGAATAACAATTTCTAATTCGGAGCGCGATACAATGGGACTCAGCTTAGCAATGTTTCTCAAGTGATAAAAACAGGAGCGAACCAAAGATTTTACATGGGCTACTGTTGTATCTACTGAAAGGCTGGCAAGCGTAAAGTTTAAGGGCTCCATCCTGCTCACTTGTACGCCTTTTTTCAGATCTGCAGACAAACAAAAATGCACAGACATGTTGTAGTTTCTGATCTTTCTGTCTCGTGCGTCATTAATTTTCTTTCCCTATCTTTCTCCAAGGTAACTTCCAGGCTGGGGAGTACGGGCGTTTGTTGAAGCGATACTGCGAGTGCGAGCAGCAGTGCCTGCAGAAGCTAATGACGGACTCTCTGCGCCCCTACGTGCCCGGATATTACGGCGTAGTACAAAAAGACGACCACGACTACAACCTGATGGATGACCTGCTGGCTGACTTTGACTCGCCCTCCATCATGGACTGCAAAATGGGCAGCAGGTAAGACTTGGCACGCGACAAAGAGAGTGTATTTGTGTAAAAAGCATTTTTCCAAAACCGGCTTGTGTCTTAGGAAAGCAAAATGAGCCTTAAGAGTTTACCTTCGTGCACATTTACTCTTGAGTCGTGTATGTAGAATGAAGGCTGCGCAAACATTTAAATCTAACCCAAACTCTCAGGACTTACTTGGAGGAGGAGCTGACAAAAGCCAGGGAGCGTCCACGTTTGAGGAAGGACATGTACGACAAAATGATTGCCGTGGACCCCGGGGCTCCGACAGAGGAGGAACGGGCCAAGCAGGGTGTCCTCAAACCGCGGTACATGCAGTGGAGGGAGACGCTTAGCTCCACCGCCACCCTGGGCTTCCGGATCGAAGGCATTAAGGTAAGAGGTCGTGCTGAACACACAAACGCATCTAGCCTGAAGACCTCAGCTTCGAGAGAATAAACAGCTGCGCTTGTTGCTGCAAAGACGTAAACCAATCAGTGGGAGTAAACACTTATCAGTTTGCTCACAAGACAGACCACGTGCACGGGGGTGAAATGGAAAATGTGGTTGGTTAACATGCAGTCATTAAGGGGACTGTTTGTTCTTTCGAAAATAAATCCGAGGCTGGTTATCAGTTTGTGCCAATAGTGAATTTGCATGCTACTCAGAGACTAAAGAAAATATGTGACGACACACGGTGTATTAAAGGCTCGCTGCAGCTGTATTTTCCAGTTGAACGAGTTCCGTGACTGTGGAATTTATTTCGAGCCATTTGTTTCCACCTCAACAAAACACAACTGTTAAAACCTTCAATCGTGCAGATAGTAGCGTGAATCAGCACGTATAAGCTGAAGTGAGTCATTATGACATTTAATGGTTTCCTTTTATTCTATATAGAGAGCTGACGGAACTTGCAACACCAACTTTAAGAAGACAAAACACAGAGAGCAAGTGATGCAGGCCTTGGAGGACTTTGTCGATGGCAACACTCAGATTCTGGTATGTTGTTCAATTCTTATGTTTTGTAAATGGAAAAAAGCAAAAAGCTAGAATCAGCAGCTGCTTAGCTTAACTCGGCCTGTGAGAAGAGGAAACGGCTATCGTGGCTTTGTCAGCTCCTCTGAAGGTCGCTGATAGGTTGTTCTGTTATTCAGAGGAGTCTCTCGCTGACTCGCATCAGACACACAGACAACAAGTTGTTGCTTTCTTCTTAGATTTGTACAAATAAGACAAACCAGATGTGGCATGTTCATCAGTAAATCTTAAGAGATGCTGCTTTATGCTCCGCTGCTTCTCGGGTCTGCACTGTGCTCATACAGGACTTACATCCTTGTTTCACGCGGTAGCACCTGCATCAAACAAGGATGTGAGGTTTTACACTTACCTTTAAACAGTGTTGGGGAGTAACGGAATACATGTACCGCCGTTACGTATTTAAAATACAAAATATGAGTAACTGTATTCCGTTACAGTTACCGTTTAAAAAGGTGGTATTTAGAATACAGTTACTTTGTTGAAATAAATGGATTACACGGCGGTACTTCCCTGTTTCATATTGTGGCGGGTCAGGACTGTTTGGGTTTTGTTTGACAGCTACGTTCTGTTGTTGCAGGCGGCAGCGTTACGGTTGCCATGGTTACAGGGTGCCGCTCTCTCTCTCTCTCTCTCTCTCTCTGTGTGTGTGTTTCCTGGGTGAGAGAGCCCTGTTGTTGTTGTGCTAAGCTAACAGGCAGAATGCTACAGGTATAGCTGTAAAGAATGTAGCATCATAGGCAGTGTAGTCCGTGCTGCAGGGAGAATGGACTGCCATACACGTTATGTGTCTGTGAGCGAGGGAGGGAGAAAAAGGAAAAGTACGAGCTGTCATCGAGCAGAAACGGGAGCTGGAAGCATGTAAATATAATAATAACCACTGCAGCCAAGAAGAGAGCCTGACGAGCCCAGTTGTAAGTAAGCTATTAAGACTCGACTGTACACCGTGTTCGTGTTTTCCTCCAAAAACAATAAGTCCCGTTGGAGCAGCCTTTCAACGCCTCTCTCTGTCTCTGCTAGCAAAGTTGACCCAGACAACAAAGTAAAGCTAGTTTTCAGCTACGAGCCCGACACAGAACCCACCGTATTAGCCAGAGGTCCCTTTACTACGGTTCGGAGCCGCGGACCTTCAGTAACAGTAATAAATCACAGCAATAGTACATTCATGTAGTTGTAAACAGCATGATAATATATTAAGTAATCCAAAGTATTCAGAATACGTTACTCAATGAGAGTAACGTAACGGAATACGTTACAGAATACATTTTGGGGCATGTAATCTGTATTCTGTAATGGAATACATTTTAAAAGTAACCTTCCCAACACTGCCTTTAAATCAGAAAGAAGAACAAAAAGTGCAAATTCCCACAGTCTCAGTTTCTGTGTCCTTTTCTGTTTTCCTCAGAAACTCTACCTGCAGCGGTTGGAGGAACTACGCTCAGCCCTGGAGCAGTCACAGTTCTTCAGGACACACGAGGTGAGCCGGACTTCTTCTTCTAACAGACCTGTTGTCTGTGTTGCTGATTTGTTATCATCCCATCAGCGCTGCATAGCTAAACTCGCTGGTCTTGCTGGTTTATCGATTGCAGGTTGTGGGCAGCTCTCTTCTGTTTGTTCACGACGCCTCAGGAAAAGCGAAAGTCTGGATGATCGACTTTGGAAAAACGGTCCCCTTGCAGACACCTCAAACTCTCGACCACAGGACTCCCTGGGTGGAGGGCAACAGGGAGGACGGCTACCTGTGGGGACTAGACAACCTCATAGACATCTTCAGCACCATGCTCCCGGAGACTCCTTGAGCGAGACACGGGACTGCAGTAAGAGACTGATGGGATGTTGAAGAAGATTACACAAACTAAGAGTGACAGGGGAATGGCTAACAGAGGGCCACCGCTTCAGTTACTCCTTTCAGGGCTCACACCAAGTGACTTTATCAACTTGTACCAGTGTGAGAAGGGCGGGCGAAGTGGAATATGCCAAAAGGTTAACGTTATGCATTATGTGGAATAAGGGGGCGGATGGCACGAGCTGTTAAATTTAAAGCACAATTGTAACTTTGTTTTGTTTTACTTGGGCTGTGGTTTATTTTCTGAGAGTACAGGCCTCTGCACTCATGGACAGTCACTTTTTATTGCAGAGACTCATCTCGCTCCTCCTCACAGCTCCCTCTGTTGGCGAGAGGTGGCCAGAGCAGCCACCTCCTCAGCCGTGATCTTGACCAACAGGAGCTGTTTTTGTTTTTGTTGTTTTTGTTTGTTTTTTTTAAACGAGCCTCTGAGGAGTGTTGGATTTTTGTTTTTTTGTTGTTTTTTTTTATCATGGACCACTTTTGATGACTAAGTATACCGCAACACTAAAAACAGTGGTCAGACCACGTGTTAACTAACTCAGCATGTAAATACAGTTTAATTTAACTTTGTTTTGTTTTTTCCTGCCTTGGTATAGCCTTCTTACTGTGTTTGTATGATTTCTGTGCCTGGCTTTTTAAAAAAGAAACTGAGCTATCTGATCATTCCAGTTGCAGTGGACTCGTGCTATTTTACTTCCAAAAGAGTTCACCCAAGTATGAATCGATTTACATCGAAATCCCACAGTTTTAACTTTTCTTAGAAACAGAAATTTTTTTCTTAATTGGACTTTTGTATGAAAATGCAGTGATTTTTTTTTTTTTAGTAAGAAGCTCGACAGTCTTGTTTGTCTGAAGTTTGTTGCACTATGGATTCTCACAAAGCCATTGAACAAAACATGCCTGTGCGTGTCCAGCAGAGGTTTAAGTATTGGGTTTACTGTTCAACGTAAATATTTCTGCCTGTTATCTCGATTCTCTGATCAGTGTTGCTTTAGTCTGTGAAACTGGAATTACCCGATTAATCTGATCAGTTCGTGTGGGCTCTGACTTACACACAAACTCAAAACCAACAAAAAAAATAAAAATAAAATCTGTGTATGAGCGATGACGGGTGTCTGAGTAAAACAGGTTAAAAGACACCGCTGTAAACATAATTAAGCTAGGATAGACGGGAGGAATGTGGGTTTTTACATTTTTGTATGCAACATTGAAAGTTTACAAAGAAGCGACACTGTTAAACGTGCAGGCCGTGCTTGTGAGCATGTGCATCAGATCCCGACGGGAATGTGACGCGTTGGTGAACGTCAAGTGTCCAGTCTTCCTTTGACAGTGTCAGGCAGCACTGTTTGGGTGGGTGGGGGTGTGGTTAACTCGGCACGCACATTTCCCACACGAGTGCTGTGAACGCCTGACTTAACAAGATTGGAATTCGAATTCAGGAGTTTAGATTTTTCATCTCCGAAGGGTAAACACGGCAGGAGAGACAGTATAGTGTTTACAAAGTGTTAAAAACCTTTGCCCAGAAAGTCTCTATATTTGTAAAATGTCAAACCATCAGGTTTTCAAAGAGGGTGCTGCTTTGTAAGCAAGAAAACTGGATTCGTGACCACATTTTGTATTTCAAAGGCAGCGCTTTTCACAGAAAGAACAGACGGACTGATTGAAACTGTTTATAAACCTCTGCTTTGTCCAGAAGGTCGTGGATTACAATAAAATGAAAGTGGAGAGTTTTGGGGGATTTTTATTGTAATTTTTGTTTCAGTTTTTTGTGCAAACACACACACACCAAATCATATACTTTTGTAAAAGAGCGCTGAATCAAGATGATCTAACATTTAATTATAAATTTAACACTACTGTAAGAATGTGTCCTGTTCAGTCAGCTGTGACCTTTTATCACAAGTTTCTAAATAAAACCAGATGAATCATTTTGTGTTGAGCTGTCCCTGAAAACTGAGATGGTGGAAACTTTGTGTAAAAACTAGATAATTTATTTTTGGTTGATAAGAAAATTAGCAGTTCACAAGTACAGAGACAAGGAAACCACCTTAATGAAGATCAGAATCAAAATACTTTTATAATCCCAAAGGAAATTATGTAGATGTGACAGAAGCTTAAGTAAATTAGGAATCAAAGTGCTAGTTTATCATTTTGGCTGTAGAAATTCCACATTTAGAGGAACTTTGCATGATTTAGAGGTCATACTATGCCTCGGCGCTGAGGAATGGCTTGCGATTTCCATCATCTGTCAAACATGCTGGAGGCGCTGTTATAGTATGGGCGTATCGATGGTGTGACTGCTGACAGAAGCAGCAGGACGACTTCTGAAGTGTGCATGACTTCTGCTCAAATTCAGCCAAACGCTGCAAAACTGGTGCTTCATAAACAACCTACAAGCTTCTTAAGGGGGACAAACTGTAAGCTTATAAATGGGTTAGTCACAATTATTTAACTAAGTCGGATTTTTACTTGGTAACGGGCCTGCAGGGAGGAAATAAAGCATTTCATAACATCCAGCCAGGCTTCAGGCAGTCGCCAACTGCAAATGAGGTTCATCGGAGCAGATTTTATAATTATCTTAGTTTATCTGATTGTCTTTGAGCCCATGGAAACTGATGGGCTGTTCACATTCATTTGTCTACTCACACATTTTAAGAGTGCATGATCAAAATGACTTCCGCGTCTTTCTTTTTTTTTGTACAACAACGGTTCAAAATTAGAGAGAAAACCATGATTTCACACACCAGTTACACAAAATTCTGACGGCATTGCAAAATCAACAAGTCTTCTGATCTTAACACATAACAGTTTTTTACAGCCGCTAGGACACATTTCTCAATACTTAGGTCACTTTTGCAAAACTCTTCACACAATTCTCCTAACTGACCTTAGGCTTGGCAAAGCAGTTCATTTCACATTCAAAATGCACTACAACTACCAAAACACTTTATTCAGGTCTCAAATAAACTCATTCTTCCAGAACACTAGCAAAGGTTGACAGCCGACAAACACACTTTGTCACCCACAAAACAATGACCTAAAAAACACCAACAACATGTAGCATTACAGTGTTTTCTTGTGTAAAACAAGGACACATCTCTGTTTATAATTTCAATATATGTTACTGGAATGAATCAGACATCATGCAGAATTCGTTAATATTTGTTTATGTATTTTTATTTTTTTGCACCAAGTAATCCCAAAATACAAGAATTTGTATCCACACCATCCACTGATACACATACAATAGTAATGCTAATCTACTCGGTCTTCTCCATTTGGCCACAGGTTCGCATCCACATCACATCTTATGTCATCTAGGGCAATACACCGAGGAAAGAATCTTTTTTAGATTTTTAGATTTAAAATATGTTTCAATAAAATATTGCTGTTGAATTTTGCTGTCTTATTCAGTTTTGCATTATGTTATTGTTTTGACCATAAGTTTAACCGTTTTGAAAACAGTATGTAAGTACATGCAAAATGTCCTGTACGTACAAAGATTTTTGGCAGTTGTAAAATGAAATTTGAGAGATTTAGTCATTGAATGCATTTTGTGCCAAAACAATGATAACTGATCCTCAGTTTAGCCCACATAGACTTCTGTTGTGCTCACTGTGTGAGGAGTTTTGCAAAAGTGACCTAAGTATTGAGAAATGTGTCCTAGCGTCTGTAAAAAACTGTAATGGGCAGTGTGAGTTACGGGTTGAAGCCAGCATGTATCCTGTAGTGTCTGCAGCATCTGAGTTGAAGGAAACTGAACATTTATGGCTCTTATAGATGTTTCACCTCCTAACTGAAAGGCTTTTTCAGTTCTAAAGGCTAATGAGGAGTCTCGGGTATTCAGTATGTCTTCAGTGTGGTTTTTACCGTGGAGGTGGTGTTTAACTCACCCTGTAATCACGTGTCACTGCTACACGAGTCAAGATGTAAATTCTTTGAACTGCCTTCGATTGAAGCGGTTAAAACTACCGTGATGTGGATGATTGAGGACCTGCACAACTAGAAGTATGTTTTCAGCGCCTGACAAAAACACTGCAACAACCAGCGCAGGCTTTTATCTCCTGACATATTTTCTATGCTCTCTGCTCCATAAAAGCATTCATTTGAATGACAGAAAAGTAAACCTGTTTGATTTAGCAGTGTTTAAACAAGCTCAACAGCAGCCAGAAAAGCAACATTTGAAACCCTATTTCTCCACTCCTGTTCAAAGTGGGGGGTTTTCACCTCAATCACTGTTATCACTGTCAGGAGGAATTTCCCCCGACATGCCCATCCTGCTCCTTCCAATATTTTCTGTCAAAATGTTTTTAAAGCCGCCTATACTGTGCAAATAAATGTGATAATAAGCGGCAGAATGAGACACGATAGCAAACACACTCACAAACATTATTGGACTGCTTTTTAAGGATTTTGACCATTCTGGTTTGATGCAACCATATAAAAAACTTATCTGGACAAAAGGACTGAATGTCATTTAACACCGAGAATGCTGCAAAAAAGCAACAAAATTCAGAAATTTCTTCATCCAAACTTGCTGGGTAATTTATATACACCGAACGTGTTGTGTTTTTCAAAAAACACACTGTGAGCAAAATGATGTAGATGTCAAACTGAGAGGAGCTGAGATTCAAACTGAGATTCTGGGTTCATCAGATTGTCACGAGAAGGAAGCAGCAGGGAGAACTTGATGGTTTGATCCAGGAGTTTCGTGCATATTTCAGGATGTCAGTGGGGCAGTTCGAGCTCTTGTTGGCAGAGTTGGGATTGGTGGAGGTAGAGGAATCTTTTCAGAGAGCCGACTGACCCGGAGCAGCGTCCAGCTGCGCATCTGACGTAAAATAGTATTACGTTACTATTAAGTATATCATTGATATCATGATATACTTAATTAAGATATCATTGTCCATATCAAATGGACCAATACGGCAATGCCATGATGATCCATTTGGCAAAATAAATCCATTGTGTATCCTTGTTGGTCTTCAGACAACAATTCTGACGGCTAAAGAACCAAATGGGAAAATGGGCAAAAAAAAAAAAAAAGAGTTCAATTAGACAAACGCTGAACAAGTATGGTTTAAGCATCTCCCAAAGTGGAAATGTTTAAGCCATAATGCACACATGTGACAAAAACCAAACATAGTATATCAGCACAAACATCTCAAACCAACAGTCAAGGTTTGGGTATTTGCAGCTACAGGAACTGGCCAACTTGCAGTCACTGAATTGAACATTAAAAAAAAAGTATATCATTGCGTATTCGGTACTGTGCTATGAGCATGCTTTTTGCCAAAAGCAGTGATCTGATTGAAAAATTGGAAAGATTGAGCTTGGTTCGAAAAAAATAAATGTTCCAAACAAATTCCTCCAGAGAAATTACACGACCTGTCTCCTTAACTGTTTATTTTAAAATCCATTAAGGTGGTGTAACAGGCAAAAATGACATAAACACTGTTCCTCTCCAAATAAATTGTGGATATTCTAAAAAAATATAGCTTTTACAGTTAAACTGACAGAATCCTTGTTAGTGGAAGATTATAAGACGACTACACATTTTACAAAAACAGTGGGCGTGGCTTCTCCTTAATAACCCTTACTTTAAAGCCCTTTTAATTACATGAATAATGTGTGTCTGCTTCACTGTGTGGACCTTGTGTGGAGCATCACCGCCTTTCCAGCCAGACCGGCCTCCACCCCTCCTTTGGGAACCACATACTTGGTGCCATCACTGGCTCTCTGAGGGTCCATCATCCTCAGCTGCTCATTGCTCTGAGCTACAGTGTCCAAACTCCACAGCTGGTAGCGCAAGCTTTTACCTTGCTTAGCGAGGATGTAAACATCTCTGAGTGCCGTGCTGCCGGCGGGACAAGATGAGCTGCTGTCGGCGGCGAGGTAGAGCCACGGCAGAGAGGGATCAGGCTGAGCGTGCTCTTTACTCACACTCCCCTGGTCCACACCGAGGAGAACGCCTGGAATGAATAAACTCTGTTACTGTGTGGTCTGATTAGTCAAACTAGGCTCACTTTAAGGGAAACCCTACATAATAAACCCTGCCTTAGGTTAGGTTAGCTATTCATTCTCACCTGAAGCAACTGCCCAGTGCGCTCTGTGGCCACTACGCTGGCACGGCTCGTGGTTGTAATCCTCGTCATAGCTGTAAAAACTGTCAAGGAGTTTTGCTTTTCTCTTTAACCACAAATCCAAATCTACTGCTTTTCCTTCACAGCAACCCTTTCCCCATGGTTTGGTCCAGGATACGGGATGAGAACAGGCTGTCTCCCCCACAGGTGTGAGATGATGGCTGCAGCATTATTACCACTCAGACCCCCTGAAAGGAGCTTGGCCTTGCAGCCACACACCTCTTCTGCCAGCAGGGCCATATTGTCAGCTGACAAAATAAAAAGCTTAATGAGAACATAAAGAAATCAAAATTCACCAGCTTGAAACTGAATGTTTACTTGCTTGTGAAACATTAAATTAAATATCGGCTGCAAAATGTGTCATAAAGTTCCAAATGTTTAATCGCAGCCTCCACCTGTTTCTTTTGTGCTATTTTTTTTGCTCCCAAATACAAACAAGACCTGAATATGGAACGCCAGGACTGCCATAATGAATTAATTAAATACACCATTAAATAATTAATTAAATGTGGCAATAATTAATTAAAATGGGAAATAATTAATTAAATAAATACTTATGACACATGTAATTAATTAATTATTGACACATTTAATTAATTATTTATGTATTTCACATTTTAATTAATTATTGACACATTTAATTAATTATTGACACATTTAATTAATTAATTATTGACACATTTGATTAATTATTTAATGGTGTATTTAATTAATTCATTATGACATTTGAATAATGAATTAATTATAATTAATTATTTGAATAATGAACGCCATGGCAGTCCTGGCGTTCCATACCTGAAGAGTTCACACATTTATTTTATACCTGAGAACATTTCGCCCTGAGCCGTGTATCCCCTGCTCAGAGCTGTCTGAACCACCGTCTCCATGTCGACACTCAGCCGCGGCTGCCGTAGGTGAGCAGCCATCCACAAAGCCACCAGACCACACCTACAAGGTTACCAGACATAACACACTGAACAAATATGTCACCCACTCACGTAAAAGAATCCAGGTAAACCAAATAACTAAAAACAATAAAATACTACAGAAGTTTAAAATTGTTGTGGAAACTGGCGTGCTATGCAACATACTTCTTAGCCAAAAATAGATTGAGTTGTTGAGTGACAGGTATTACAGTGACACTTCACTTCAGTGACTTACTGTGGACCATCTTGAATGAGTGATGGCACGTAGGTGTTCGCCAGAATCCACTGCAGGTCCTTCCTGAAACTGAAGAACAAACAAATGGCACTGCATAACATGAAGGCATGGAGTTTGTTAACCGTTTATCTGATGCACTTACACAAATGCAGAAATTTGTACAAATCAAAAACGTTTTTTTCTCAGCCATGAATCAATTCTAAGCATCAGTTCCATATGTTGTGTCACATTATCTGCATCAGAACTGTAGCAGCTTACAGCATGTGAGTGTTTCCTTTCCCCAACTGTTTCTAATCCCTGCTTTCTGATTTTTTTATAGTCACGTGTTAATCAACTGGCTGATAACTGTATTGGCTGCTAAGGTTTCAGGATACTTTGAGGAGTCAAATGCCAGCATTATAAAAAGCTTCTTTCACAGGACTATCATATACAGTACTGTGCAAACGTCTTGAGCCACCCTTCATTTCATCCTGTTTTGCTATAAAATTTGAAATAAGTTGTCTTTGGATGATGGCTGCTTTTCATTTAATTCAATGGAATTCAGTTTTATTTATACAACACCAAATCACAACAACCGTCAAGGTGCTTTATATTGTAAGGTAGACCCTACAATAATACATACAGAGTAAAACCCAACAATCATACGACCCCCTATGAGCAGGCACTTTGGCAACAGTGGGAAGGAAAAACTCCCTTTTTAACAGGAAGAAGCCTCGAGCAGAACCAGGCTCAGGAAAGAGCCGCCATCTGCCGTGACCGGTTGGGGTGAGGGGGGAGGGGAGGAAGACGGGACAAAAGACATGCCGTGGAAGAGAGCCAGAGATAATTAATAAGTAATGATTCAACGCAGAGAGGTCTATTAACACATAGTGAGTGAGAAAGGTGACTAAAGAAGCACTGAGTGCATCATGGGAATCCCCCAGCAGCCTACACCTATTGCAGCACATAGTTAGATGCTTTCCAGATGGTACATCAAAATGTGATGGTATTTTTCTGCATTTATAATTCCATCCATTCGCTTCCGCTTATCCTTTTCAGGGGCGCTGGAGCCTATCCCAGCTGTCATAGGGCGAGAGGCGGGGTACACCCTGGACAGGTCGCCAGTCTGTCGCAGGGCCAACACACAGGGACAGACAACCATTCGCACTCACATTCACACCTAGTGGCAATTTGGATTATCCAATTAACCTATCCCCACAAGCTGCATGTCTTTGGACGGTGGGAGGAAGCCGGAGTACCCGGAGGGAAACCACACCAACACGGGGAGAACATGCAAACTCCACACAGAAAGACCCCGGCCTGATGGTGGAATTGAACTCAGGACCTTCTTGCTGTGTGGCAACGGTGCTAACCACCGTGCTGCCATGCAGCCTCATTTTTAAATTTATAATTCCATCTCGTGTAATTCGGCACACCTCAGCCTTTTCTCCCTGTTTTCCTTCCTTAAGAACAGCTTCTTGAAAGCCACCCTTTCAGTGAGACCATTTCTGATGAGGCTTCAGTGAACAGTAGATGGATAAACTGAAAGGTCAGCTCCATCTGATTCTGGTTCCAGTCTTTACTGGATTTTTTCTTATTTTACAAGGACATTGCTTTCAGATATTTTTCATCTGCTAAAGTTTTTTTAGGCCTTTCACTTCTTTTGTCTTCTATTTTGCAATTTTCTCAAATATTTAAGAACACACTACACACCAAGCAAAAATACTATTTTATGTCTGCCTAATTGTATTATCTGACACTTTTTCATAGATTCAACTAAAGAAATGGGAACAATTTATGTTTTTATATAACAGGCTGCTAGTAACAAAGTGCCCAAAGATACAATTTAAAATAAGTACTTTTCCAAGTTGTCTGTAATGTGACTCACACTGACAACGGTTTGAGTTAGGTTCCCTTTTTTATGCTATGATTCATAGGTCAATATTAAGTTGCACAAAAAAGATTATTCCTCTGAATAAACGTCAAACGGGAGGACTGGACTGAGAATGAGTGGAAAAAGCAGCCAATGTCCAAAGAAAAACTTTTCAAAGACCTTCAGAAAGTCTGAAGAACTATTGTTTAAGACCAATTTTTTAAAAAATGACAAGAAGGTCTCACTCTTGGCTCAGGACTTTTGCCCCAATCTTGACATTCAGTTTTATTGACTCCGTGTCAGAGATATATTCAGGCAACTCTCTGTTCTTGGGGTTAAGCTACAATACAATAATATCACAATATAATAGGATAATGCAACTTTGTAGCAAATTTGAAGTAGTACTCAATACAAAACAACATAACCATCAGAGAAACACACTCTTTGTATACAGTCCATTGTGATGTCTGTGCGTGTACTATTTTTACACTTTTTAATTAAATAACAAATCTCTCACTTTACTGCTGTCTTTCATCCTTCCTGTGAGATTCATTTTCATCACTGCAAGCTAGTTAAGATCTCTCTTTACTTTACTTTAATTCATAATTACAGCCATTTAGGTATATTACAGTTATTTGTTATATTTTGTAACTTTGTAGTATTATTTCATTTAGTTTAGCTAGTTACTGTTCTTAACGTCTTGGAGCAGCTGTGATCACATAATTACCTGTGTGATTAATAAAGTATCCTGATTCTGATTGTGGGACACTTATCGACTCATAAGTTCATCCGTTCAGACATCTGACCAGGATGCCTCCAGGACAATACAGGAGAGGTATTTTGGGCCGGCCAAGGACACACTGAAGAGATTATATCTCTGAGATTTTCCCGAGCAAACCCACTGTCCCCTCAGGAGAGATGGAGGAAGATGAGAAGGAGGTCTGCTGCCCCCACCACCCACATAAGTGGCAGAAAATAGATGCATATATTGCTCTGTCAATACTTTATCTCACTGCTCACTGGTTCTGGATTATATAACTGTACATTCGGAGATGTGTCCTGGTCCGTGGGTTTTGTTATGTTTTAGGTTTTCTGGACTTTAGATTTCTTTTCACTGTTATTTCTTAAGATTTTTATTTTTTAAGCTTTTTACTTTAATTCTGGTTTATATTGGTTATTAATAGGTAACTCTTTGTTTAGCCTAGCCTCCCCACGTGTCTTCTTGTATCTTGTAGTTAAGTTGTTGTCTCTGTGTTAGGTGTCCCTCTGTTACATTACTCACTTGGTGAATCCTTGCCTCTTATGTTTGGTTTTTAGTTCCTGTGTCTTTGATTAGTTTAACCGCGTGGTTGTGTTGTTTGTCCCTAAAAACATCATCATAGATCAGTTATCACAGTCATGGCTGATTATGCTGCACATGGATTTTTAATCAATAACCTGTATGGCTGTGTTGGCAGATGAAACATTTGAACTGCACAATGGATCCGCTTGATCAACTTGAGCATGACTGTGTGTGACAAATGTCTGCCAAGCATGTGAGCCCTTAAAAATGTGCAGATTTATGTGCAGATTTAGCAAAAACATCCATGATAAAAACCTGACCTGGTCTCCCTCTGACTGATCAGCAAGCAAGCCTCTGTGTGATCTCCCTCTACAGCACTTCTACTGCTGGCTATAGTCTGATACAGCTTCTTCTTTGGTGCTGACGTTTGAGGTGGTGTACATGGAGCAGGTGGAGGTGGAGGCGGTGGAGGTGGCAGGGAGCATTCCATTGACATCTTCTCCTATCCTGAGGAATTCTGGACTAAGAAAGTAGAAAGTGGTTAGAAAACGGGGGCAAGCTACGGCAAGCCAGTATGAACTGTAATTATAGAACCTGCAGCTACCTGCCCAACTTCGACTTCTTCTTATAATAAGCTAATAACTAAACCTGTCAACATACAGGACCAAATGACGAACGTTATTCGATGTTGGAGACTATTTTAGTGCAAACTGCTGTGCAGAAATGATATACAAGTACTTCGTTTATGGTCTTTTGCACACTTACCCCACACCCACTTATCTAACTAGCCAGCTAACAACACCCGGCTTGTCCCCATATTTGGCAGTACTACTCTCGCGCTGCGTCTTCTTCTTCTTCTTCTTCTTTGTGTAGTCACACCTCAGGAACATAGAAACATACCGCCCTCCAGTGCATCTAAATTATCTCAATACCGACTGCAAAATGAATACATATGACTCTAACTGCTAGTTAAATATGAAGCTAAAGATAAATTATAAGAATTCAAAAAAAGCGCTAAGCTAACCCGGACTAAAATATGTGCCACACCATAATCTTAACTCTGAGAAGAATTGTATCAGAATGTCTGCCCCTATGTTATATTTTTATCCAAAACTGTGACACAAAATATTATGTTGCCACAATGATTGGAAACAGCTACAACAGGAAAAAAAATAATAATAAAATGGGACACGGACGTTAAACATCGGAAGTTACGCTTGCACTGTTATCGCGAGAACAGAAAACGGGATTTGTGAAGACCGGGTTTTCATTCATCAGGTAGGAACGTCGAGCTAAAGACTTGAATCGCTTATTTTCTTACAAAGAAACACTTCTTCTGCGCTTTCATGTACTTAAATAATGCATTTGAGCTTTTTTTGACGATCTTAAGTATTTGGGTGATTAGTATATACATGTAAAACACCAAACAATGTGTTAACTTGTAGTAGATAGCTTGCAGGCTAACCCTCCCCGTCACGTTTGGTGAGTGTTTGCTAACGATCGCTAGCTAGTTAGCTACTTAGCATCTAATCTAAACTGTGCCTCAGACTGTCTCTAAAAGTACAAACGTTCATCAAACGCTCATCAGCAGATTAAAGGATGGCCACCCCGGATGTCCGGCTAAATCATACTATCTACATCAACAACCTGAATGAGAAGATCAAGAAAGATGGTGAGGTTTGCACGTTGAAGTCTCTTTCCGTTTAAATACGCACAACCAGACTAATCCTTTTATGTTTTGTGTTATTTTTTTTTTATTTTTTTTACTGCAGAGCTGAAAAAGTCGCTGTACGCCATCTTCTCACAGTTCGGACAGATTTTGGATATCCTGGTGGCACGAAACATAAAGATGAAGGGTCAGGCCTTTGTTATCTTCAAAGAGATTAACAGCGCCTCCAATGCGCTGAGATCCATGCAGGGCTTCCCCTTCTATGATAAACCGATGGTAGGGTAACTAAACACTGAATATCACACAACTGCTGCTTAGCATAGTTTATGTGTGTCACATGTGATCTTTCTGTTTGGTCCTGCAGCGCATACAGTATTCAAAGACTGACTCTGACATCATAGCTAAAATGAAGGGGACTTACGTGGAGCGTGACCGCAAAAAAGAGAAGAAGAAGATCAAAGGACCCGATGGCACTGGACCAAAGAAGGGTGTAGCTGGTGCAGCCATGGTCGCTGGCGTGCCTGCTGCTATGCCTGTAAGTGGAGCCAGAGCTGTTTTATTGGTTATTTTGGCAACTATTATGTATTCACAAGGAGCTCTGAGCCAAAGTGTGGGCAGAGACGCGAAGTATACAAACCCTGAGATTTCTAACTTTAATATGTTGGAAAATTCTTGTTTATTTTGTTCTATAGAGTAGATGTTTTATAGTAGATTCCTATTGTTTCCTGGATCACAGAATACCCTAAAGAAAGGCCACAGTTTGTCAGGTGTGTTTCTGAGACATTAATGAGCAACATGGGGGCTCCACAGGGGACTGTGCTGGGTCCATTGCTTTCTACATTGCGTACAGCAGACTTCGATATATAGATACACAAAATCATTCTCTACAAATGGCAGATGAGCTGTGTCAAACATATGAATTTCCGTTTGTTAAGTTGTTCTTATGGCTAAAACATGTTTTCAGCTCAAGTTGCAGAACAAAAAACATAATCCTGAATTTGGATGAACCTTTTAGGAACAATATTAATAAATAAGGAAACAAAAGCAAAGGGAGAAAGTTTCTCCTGCATCTAGAACAGTTTGTGTGATTGAAAACTGACCATATTTTCATTGACAAATGTAAATAGTAGCACACACAATGAAAGATAACCTCAGAAGAGGAAAATGGACATCGGGTTTTCTATTAACAAGCTCTTCACTTTTTAGGGAATGCCTCCAATGAGCCAGGCTCCCCGTATGATGCACATGCCTGGCCAGCCACCTTACATGCCCCCTCCAGGCATGATGCCACCTCCAGGGATGGCGCCTGGCCAGATGCCCCCTGGTGCCATTCCTCCTGGTCAGATGATGCCTGGGCAGATGCCTGGACAAATGCCCCAGCAGGTAGTGTTTTGTCACAGAGCATGTTGCGTCTTCATTTAATTTAATAAATTGATATTTTTCTGGTTGATTGATTCCGATATCCAATGCGTACTCGTAGGTTGCAGAAAATCCCCCCAATCACATCCTCTTCCTCACCAACTTGCCGGAGGAGACCAACGAGCTCATGCTGTCCATGCTCTTCAACCAGTCAGTAGCAACCCATTCTCTAGATCTTGTTTTGCATGCTTGTGTCTGTTATAGGCTGAGCCTAACTGTTGGCGTGTGCGTTTTAGGTTCCCAGGTTTCAAGGAGGTGCGTCTGGTCCCCGGACGCCACGACATCGCATTTGTGGAGTTTGAGAACGAGGTGCAGGCCGGAGCTGCACGAGATGCACTACAAGGCTTCAAGATCACACAGACGAATGCAATGAAGATTTCATTCGCTAAGAAATAAGCTCTCAGGAAGGGTGGTCTTTGTTTCCCAACGTATAAACAGGTCTTTGTTTTTTAAACTTGCAGTAAATCTGACTGTGATTTATTCTTAGAAATTGACTTTCAGGGTTGCACGTAAGTATGTGTCAAGCTCCTGTTTTTTTATCGTGCCACATCGACAGAACTCTTTAAAAATAAAGGACAAACATATGTGAGTTTTGTATCGTATTGATAGAAAACTTACATATGTAGAATTTTTTTGTTTGTTTTTTTGTTTTTTTTTTTAGCTTTACATCAAAATCCACATGCAGCTTGATATGTCTTCTACATTTGTCATAAAGCATTGCACCCAGAGTCTGGTTTACCAGACATTGTACCTGGAGCTTTTCTTTCTTTTTATAAATAAAACTGTGTTCTAAGAATATGCTTCATTTAAGCTGCAGTTTGAGCTTTCTGCCAATAGGTGACACTTTCTCTCCTCTTGTGTTAAACATTTTCTCTCAGGTCCCTGTAGTCAAAAGGATCTCATGTTTAAACAACTTCAGCTACACGACATGTAGGAGGAGAAACCAGCATTGAGAAAACCCTGTTTTTTTTGTTTTTAGAATACTAATGCTATGTGCTGCAGTCTGAAGTTAGACCGCATCTGCAGAAAATTTAGTTCTTTGGAGTCTTCTGATTATTACAAAGCATGGAAACTTTATGGGACTCCATATAATTCACCGTAGCCATCCTGCTTGTAAAATAAATGCACTGGAATCTCATTTAGTTTGTGCTTTGAAGTAGAACCTAGATCTCCGAAGCCATTTTCTTTCCCTGTATTTGGCATTAATCATTGGTATATTATTTAACGGATGGCTGGTGTTGCATTGTTGCAGCGTTTCGTCATCTGCTCTCCCAACAAATGCTCGCACGCTATTACGCCTCCAAAACTGCAGTGTTCGTGTTGAGACTGGTGTTGTTGAAATGAGATAATGAAGCTGCTAATTGAAGATGCGTGAATGTGCTTCTCAAACCGCAGTATAATTGTTTTTGTGTTCTAGCCAGTAGTACATACCTGTCACAGATGTGAGGGCTGCTTTTGTAGAAAAAGGGTTCTGCTGCATTTCAGAACAAAGATATTATTTTTAGAAGATTATTGTATTGTGAAGCAAAACATGAAAGCAGACATTTGATTCTCTGGACACTTGCATGAATATTTTGTTTTCTACAATACTAAAAAAAATTGGATGAAAATTGTGCATTAAGTCACAGCATAACATTAAGACAGGAAGGCTCGTTGCTGAAAATGGGCCTCCATACAGCTGTTAGAGATTTGATTTATCATTGAACCTAGTTTATGCAATTTCTATTTCATAAAACAAAGGGTAGGTGGACCTGAAGTTTTAGGTTGTTCAGTAGTGATAACTGAATAAACTCTATACTGGGTTCTGTTAGGTACACCTTGCTAGTATCTATCCATTCATGCTATGCATTCAACAAGGTGCTGGGAACATTACTGACAGATTTTTCCATGTAGCATCACACATTTGCGACTCTCCTGGTTCATCACATCCCAAAGGCCCTCTATTGGATTGAGATCTGGTGACTGTGGAGACCATTTGAGAGCAGTGAAGTCACTCATGTTCAAGTTTGAGATGATTTGAGTTTTTGTGACATGGTGTGTTATCCTGCTGGAAGAAGATGTGTACACTGGTCGTAGAGGGGCGGACATGGTCAGCAACAATACTCAAGCAGGGTGTGGTGTTTAAACAATGCTCAGTTGGTACTATGGGGCCCAAAGCATGATAAGAAAATATCCCCCACACCGTTACACCATCACAATCAAACTCATCATACAAGGCAGGAAAGATGCATGATTCATATTATATTTACTCCAAATTCATCTGACTACTCTCTGAATACCAAAACGTTGATGTGGGTGAAATCCAATGAAATGTTTGTGAGGCAACATCCCAGAAGATCAGCAGTTTCTGTAATACTCACACCAGCCTATCCACCGGCCACAGTGACACACCCAGAGTCACTTAATTCTCCTTTCTTCCTCCTTCAGATTTTCTGTTTGAACTTCAGCAGGTTGTTCTGACCATGTCTACATGCCTGCATGCAGTGGCTTACTGCCATGTGATTGGATGATTGAATATGTGCATTATTGTATTTAATGAAGGGACGGATATATTTTCATTTAAGTTTAAAATGCTGTCATGTAAGTGCAAAAAAGGTTTTGCACCTGCACATAAAATTAGATGGGTAAACAAAAGTAGGTCAAAATCATGGACAATATGAATTATTGTCTCAGTAAATTCTTATTGTCTGTTTTCCTCTCAGCCTTCACATGATATGTTTGCAGACATGCTAATAAGGAGCACGTCCTCTTCTCACAGACTAGATTCAGACAGAGTGATGTGTGAATTAGGCCTGAAAAGCTTAATTTAGACTCTCACTATCAGCTGTGTACACAGGGCCTCCCTGTTATGGGCTTAAACTGTGCCCTGAGTAATTGTCTTCAGGTCAGCTCAACGGTGTACACAGAAATCCACATTCTTCTGCAGTTTCCCAAGCCTTTCCACACTCCCTTATTTTGCCTTGAGAAAGCACTGACCTCAGCCACCAGGGCGCCGTGTGTGTGTGTGTGCGTGGAGGGGGGGCATGATTTTGGCAACATGCCTAGTGCCTTCCCATTCACCAGCACAGTAATCTTTCAGAGACTGAAAGGCAGCTTATACTTATCCAGCAGCTTATGCGTGGAAGCTGTTCCTGTCAGTACCACTTAAAAAATAAATCAATTTTATAAATCATCTCTTAAATATTTTTAGTTTGCAAAGTATGGAAGAAATATAGTATCATCAGAATTCAACTATTTTTAGACATTGAATTTATAACACTGAATTTTTATCCTCCAAATTTCCCTGCAAAAATTCACCTGCAAAAAAAAAAAATCATACTGTGTAGCTAAACTTCCTAAACCTTCAGATATGTAGGCTACCTTCAGTTAAAGAGAAGCATCCCAAGTTTAGAGGATAAAACTTCGGTTTCACTTTAAAAGTTTTACCTCTATTTCACAGTTTGTAGTGTAAACAGAAAACATGAGAAGTAAAGAAAGGATGATCAGATGCATCATAAGCTGAACTGATGATATTGAATTTGCATAATCCTGCATAGTGGAGGAAAGAAAATTGGATTTCTGAGTGGAAAAAGGAAAGTTCTCGTGTTTTTTGAGTTTTTTAATTTAATGTGTTTTTGGTTTCAGTTAAGTAAATAACAGAAATTTAGTTAGATAGAGGTTAGTGGATATTTTAGAGCTAATGTTCTGTTTTTATGCTTATTTTCTCTGTATGGTCCATTATTTGTTTGAAGTGGATGAAAAATTATTAGACATGTGGAAATCAAATCTGATCTAAGCTCATTCTAAAGATAAGCAGGTTACTTATCTGTATGCATTATTTATTAGTGTTACATTTTGATTAAATAACTCCTAAATGTGTTTTTTATCCTAATTTGAAATGAGCCAATGTTTTCACGGCAGTTTAAATAGTGTTAAAATAAATAAATAAATCTGCCTTTTCAAATCCTGCGCAATAAAACGCGTGTTGACCATTAGATGGAGCTAAATGCACACCTAACTGCACATCCGTTATGTAGGCACCAAGAAAGCAAGTGAAAGGATTACTTTTTTTGTGACTCTTCTTCTTCAGGTGAGCCGCACACTGCAACCTCTGCGCAGACCCAGTGATGCACGTGTGTTTCCGGATGCTTGGTTAGAATTCAGCTCGTGCTTCGAGGTCACTGCTTCCCCCATGCAAATTAAGCCTCTGCTCCTCAAGAGCCCTCTGTTCCGCTCCGGGGTCAACGCGGAGCGCCAAGCCGCGGAAACACCAGCGGTTGTCAGGGAAGCTCTTGAGCAACAAGCCCGTGATAGACTTTAAGATTGAGAAGGGGGAGGAGGGAGAATCTCATTAGATTTCCTCTGATAAAGAAGGTGCATTGTGTGGAGGTCTTGGGTCCAACAAGACGAGAACTAGAGGACTGGAGGAGATGTGGAAAATATGTGTGCCATGTGACCGGTGCCAATATTCAAAAGATGCCTACACACCCTACAGTTCTCTTTTATATTTATGCGTTCAGCCGGTTAGTATTTGCAACCCGGCGGCTCCATTAAGCACCAGCGTGTGTGAACACTTTTCAGAGCCGCAGCTGTCGAAACAAGTTCAATCATAAAAGTGGTTCGATTATAACGTGCCATAAGAAATCAGTCTGCAGGTGGGTGAGAACTGCGTAAGCACTTTTGCCCTGTGCGTCCTGACCAGCAGAAGCCGCTTCACACCTTTCCTGCAGGCGTGAAAGTCTGTTTGTCTTTTGTAAACAACTTTTAGTACATCATCCGCAAGAGCACGGGTGTTTTAACTAAGCTTGAAGGACAAATCGTTTCTATTCACAGGTCTGAGCAGAACTGTGAGAACAGTTCTGCCAAGCTGAGCTTTGAAGTGTTCCGTGGACTGCAGAGGTTTGAAACTGGAGGAGAGGAACCAGTGAGGCACAACAAAGGACAGAGGGGAAACAGAACACTCAGGAGAGGATAAAAGAGATGCGAAAAGCATTCAGAATACTCTCACACGTAAATATTGTATTGAAAAAAAAAAGAATGTTGGTCAAAGTGTGTAGAGAGAGAAAAGGGGATGAGAGCCCCGTGCGCTCTGGGAACCATCCGGACAAGGAGTGAAAGACGGATATTCCCTGCCCCAGGACACACCCTCATGCTCTCTCTCTCCCTCTCATTGTTTCCCACAGTGACTCCGTGGCCGCCAGCCTTCGTATCGGGTTTACAAATGACCAGCCAGCCGCTCCAATGACAAGAACACAAAAGTGAAATCATTCCGCCGGGGAGAAGCAACTTTGGTCGCTGCTTTGGTCACACACTCATCAAGAAATAGGATTCATACGATTGTCCCCTCTCCATATTATCTCTGAGAGTGGATTAAGCTTTGAGAGAGACAGGAGATGAAGAGAGAGTATCAGCTAATTGGGATGTGAGTTCAAGTCAAGTGAGCCGGCAGATTGGACCCGTAAAGCCTCTTAAGGCAGGTGGTGGTGGGAGGAATACACCAAGGGGAGTGTGCGTTTGTGAGAAGCGTGCGTTTGTGTGCATGTGTCATTCCCAGAGGAAACCTGCCTTGGTCACAGCAGCAAGGGAGGGGTTGATCAGGTGTGCGCGCGAGCTTGTGTAGGTGGGTTGATTGCAGGGAGAGATCCAAGCTGAGACAGAGTTATGGTTTCTCCGGTCTGGACGCGATGAAGTGGCTTTGCGGGAGTTTCAGGGTTTAAGACCGGCGAGGAGGAGTAGAGCTGGGCGGACGGAGGACACTGGAAGAGAGGAGTAGGAGGAGGGGGGGACACCACCGCCACCAAAGCGCACAGCACGGTCCCCAGTCCCTTGATGCAGGGATGGAGAGCTCACGGGTGCACGGGATAACTCGGAAGAATCTGAGGAGCAGAGGTGAAAAGCTCAACGGCAAGCCAGACATGAGAGCCGGGCGACACCAGGGACACTTCCACCTGCCGCGGACTGTGATTTTTTTCGTCGCGCTCACGGTGCAAACGCAGGTAAGCCACCGATTAAGTGCTATTTCGGGCTGCATGCACTTAAACGCCCCACGCTGACTCGCAACTGTGGTTCTGTCTGTGTTTTTTAAATGAAAGCTGAGAGAAAAATACTCAGGAATAAAGTCCACGCACAGTGTCCCTTTATGCTGCCCTCTTTCTGCTCCTGCATGGCGCTGTGCCCACCTGTTGTTTCAGCCCGCTGGTGTATTATCCCACGCAACAGAGAACGACTGTAATCCAATTGTAGAAGCACTGGATGCAAATATCAGAACAAAAATCCGCCTTTGCGACAGACGGTAAAAATCACATATATATTTTTATCTTGAATGAAAAAGGGTCAGTGTGCCACTGTTTGCCAAACAAAGACATGTCATGATAACACAAATCAATCACATTAGTGACATGTAGTCGATGAATGTGATTTATTCCGTCATTTTCTGCTAAATAATGATTCTTAATCCCTTTTCATTCACTTTGGTATATCCTCCATCATTAATTGCGCGTAAATAACACCCAAATTTCACCCCTGTTAAGGTATCTTCCTTATTCATGGATCAGTAAATGAGCGAGAGCATCTTCCTTTTTAGGCTCTTTGGTTGCTGCTTTGTCCATTTCATATATTAGTAACCATTCTCAGGTGTGGTCTGATTGTCTTATTTTCTCTCTGTCTGCATGGCTGCATGTATGCACGCTTTCTTTTTGGCATAACAACAAAGTTCATTAATGACTGCCTAAATACTTCTGAGGAGGTGGTTATAACATTACGAGGACAATTTGTGGCTGTATTAAAGCTCTGGATTTTATTCCAGCGTTTTTTGGGCATGAAAGCATAAACAAGCAAAATATTGTTCCCCTCTTCCCCCATGAGCTCTCAGGCAGCTGCTGGTCTTGTCACAATGTGTCTGATGTGTGACAGCGCTCACCAGTAGCAAGACCAGGCCCCGGGTGCTCCGAAGCGTGCATGTGTGCACACACGTGAGTGCACGTTTTTTAAACACCGAGCTCACATCCAGCATCTGTGTCCTGGGTGTGTGTGGAGCCCGGGGCCACAGCCTCATAGACTGCGGGGCGTGTGAACGTTGAACATTCAGGCAGCTCTGCGTGCCTCTCTGTACCTCTGCAACCCTTTCACAGCTGAGGAACAACACACCCTGCTCTCTCCGTTCTCCGACTGCACTGCAGTGTGAAGCACACACTCGAGATCCTTTGCATCTGCTGGTGCCCATTTATAATGCAGAGGACGGGGGATGTTTCAACCTGCAGTTCATAAATGAGGCTTCTTGACACTCCAGCGGTCCTTATGTGTTGTCTATTGTGCCACGCTCACACCGCAGTACGCGAAGCATTTATGTTTCGCTAAATTAGAACGCCATTTTCAAACTGAAGCTGAATTTTAAAACGAGATTGGATGAAATTTATGTGCACATCATTTCTGTTTGAATGCAGTTCATAAAGTGAATCAGCGACAAGAAGATTTCGACATTTAAATAAACAAACACTTAGAAATTTATCATCCGCACAATGCTTGAAGCATCCACCCAGACAGGATTTCAGTGTGACTTAACCGCAATACGGTGACAGTAAGAGACTGCAGTTATCAACAAATAGTTAAAATGCCTCTCACACAGCACCATACATCTTCAAATACTCTATTTTGTCTGGACAGTAACTGGGAAATCAAAGATATCACAATCTCACAAGACAAAGGAATCAATCATAGACTGCTTGTTATGAATAGGGTTGCCAAAAAATGCAAGGCTCGTTAAATAATCAGTTCATAAAATATCTGATGCAGTTTCACAGTGGCATTTAAGGTGCCACGGAAATATGCTTGAAATCAATGATGCCTTTTCCGAAGAAACTTGTTGGCCTCGAGTACAAAGAAAGTCTCGCTTAAATGGCTCACAGCGAGCTCCGTGGAGTTCGTCAAATAGGAGCATTTGTTCCATGACAGTAGAAAAGTCAACAGATCATTTTCCGAGGCTTAAATGTCTTTAGGTACAGAGGATTGTGAGTTTTGCCCCTTAGAGAGCTTTAAACCGACGAAGCTCCGTTTCAGAGACGGGCTGAGCTTCGGCTCGCTCGCTCTCTCTGTTTCCCCTTCTCCCTCTCTCTCTCTGAGCGCTGAAATGCTGGTATGCAGGGAATGGCTTAGGCAGCGAGTGGAGGAGAGGAAGAAAGGAGGATGCAGAGTGATGAGCGCCACTGTATCTCCACAAGCCTTTTGATGTAGACAAGTTCACCCCACCTCCCTCCACCGCCACCACCACCATTACCCTGCGACCCCTCCCATCTCACCCCTTTCAGCTCTGGGACAGGGTGCAGGCAAGGGACACAAAACCCAGTAACAATGGGGCGACTGAGACTGTGGCTCAGCGTTGGGCGGCCGGGCTCTGGCTAAGCAGACATATGAGAGCTTCCAGGTCTCATGATTGAATGCACCACACCTCTGGGAATACACGACTTAGATCCTCGGCTGTAATGAGGTGTCACCAGCTCATTGTTTCAGATAGAAAGCCAAAACACTGTGAATTATTTATATTTATTCATCAGCGAGGGTTTAAGGACAAACTGATATAACAGTGGCCTTATTTTGGTGTTTGCTGTTGTTGGATAAAGCCAAAACCACAGAGAGCATCACATACACACACTCACATACACACATACAAATGCACACACGCACATACCTGACCCTTGTGCTCTGAGACTCTCAGGGGGTCTTGTTAAGTCTAGAGTGTGTGTGTGAGAGAGGCTGTGCGGTTTGTGTGTGTGTGTCCCCTCTTAACCCATCCCTAAACAGGGAGGGAACACAGACAAGAGAAAAGGAGGCAGATAAAAGTGAGGATGGGAACAATGTAGAAAATGGCCGCAGAAAGAGAAGTGACAGGAGCGTCAAAGCTTGTTCTCAGATAGAGAAACAAGTGAAGTGGAGGAGGAGGGGAGAAGAAGCGTGTGAGCAGGATCCCAGTGTCATTGCCCCCTGGGAAGGGGAAGTGAGAAATAAGAAGGGAGTGGTGGTGACACACAGGAAGACTAAAGAAAGAAAGAGCCAAAGATAAAAGCTGGTGCTGTTTAATCCCTCGGTAATTTAGGGAACATCCCTGTTCCCCCAAAAGTTGGCACGCTGTGAGAAACGTAAATAAAAACATGGTGCAATGACGCAGAATGATCATTTATTCTTTCATCTTCACACTGTAAGAATCTGAGAACATCAGTTTCTGTAGTTTTAACACAGTTAACATAGACTGTATATGAAAGATGGGTGTAGCCTCTGACTGAATAATTACATTTATATAGCGCTTTACAATTCATTCACTCTCACATTCACACACTGATGCAGGCAAACCACAGTTGTAGCCACAGCTGCCCTGGGGCAGACTGACAGAAGCGAGGCTGCCATATCGCGCCATCGGCCCCTCTGGCCAACACCAGTAGTGTCACGGTCCTGGGTCAATGACCCAGTGTTTTGAGTTTCTTGTGCCTCTGAGTTTTTTGTATTATGTTCTTAGTTCTCTTTGTTGTCCCAGCTTATTCTTTAGTGTCTTAGTTTGGTTTTCTTGTATTCTGTTTAGTTCTCTGAGTATTTAGTAGCTGCCCTCTGCGTCTCTTTGTTGTTGGTATTGTCTGTGTTTCTTAGTTGCTCCGTCTCTAGTTTGTCTAGAGACGTCTAGTTTGCATCTGTGCTACTTCCTGTTTTACTTTGAAGGTCTGTGTCTCATGTGAGTGTTTCCTACTTTGCTTCCTTGTCTCGTCACTTCTGATTTCTCCCAGCTGTGCTCTCCTTCTGTGCCTCATTCCCCTCGTTACTTCCCGGTGTATTTAAACCCTGTGTTTCTCTGAGTCAGTGTCGCGTTGTCCCTCTTGATGTGTGGATCTCCCTGTGAGTTTTAGTTCTTTGTTTCCCCAGTTTAGCTTAGTTTACTTTGTATGCTCGTTTTTCTGTGACCAGCAAATAAAGCTGTGATTTTGAGTTCATCCCCTGAGTCTGTGAGTCCTCATCTCCTGCCTGCCACACAGCGTTTCATGACAAGTAGGCGGTAGGGTAAAGTGTCTTGCCCAAGGACACAACGACCAGGACAGAAAGAGCTGGGGGATCGAACCGGCAACCTTCCGGTTACAGATGAGCTTCCTAACCACCTGAACCACGGTCGTTTTAAACGAGAAGCCATAAAACTGCAGTTTTTGTAATGTCTAACAGGGGGCGACTTCTGTGGGTGCAAAAAGAAGCCTGGTTGGATAGAAAACAGCCTATCAGCTCCCTTTATCTGTAACCTCAGTAAAACACTTTCCTGGTGAGTTTTTAGTCTTATTTAATGCAACATGGTGTTCATTTTGTAAATTATGAACTTAATGGAGTCCAAAAGGAGTGTAAAGAAAGGTCTGTTGTAGGGTGGGTGAACATTGGATTTAAAAATCGCTACTGTATGAGCATGTCCTTTGGATTCTCAGTCAGATCCACCACCTGCTTGTTGAGTTGAATTTCTAAAGGCACCAAGACAGCGATGGACAAAATGATGATGATGATGATGGATTGGATTTATATAGCGCTTTTCAAGGCACCCAAAGCGCTTTACAATGCCACTATTCACTCACTCTTGCATTCACACACTGGTGGAGGCAGCTACAGTTGTAGCCACAGCTGCCCTGGGGCAGACTGACAGAAGCGAGGATGCCATATCGCGCCATCGGCCCCTCTGGCCAACACCAGTAGGTGGTAGGGTAAAGTGTCTTGCCCAAGGACACAACGACAAGGACAGAGAGTTCAGGAATCTAACCGGTTACAGATGCACTTCCCAACCCCCTGAGCCACGGTCGCCCACTGCTCAGCTTGAACTTCTAAGATGAGACTTTGAAATCCGATGAGCGATCTCGCCAGCGCTTGAGATCATTTTTATTTTTATTTTTATGGGGACAGAGATATTTTTCTATTTCATAATCTGCCAAATGTTTTCGTCGGGTACCAGATCTGGAATTCAGGCAGGTGACTTAATCTCACTTTTACGACAAAACCACGCTCTTGAATGCTTTCTGAATTTAGTCTGTCTTGCAGAAAAAAGAAAACCTGCTGAGAAAAAATGATATTATCTGCAGCTGTATGTGTTTCTCCTAAACCTGCATATTCCATATTAATGGTACCTTCACTAATGTGCACTTATGCACCCCCATGTCATCACTGATGCTGGCTTTTAAAATTTGTCCTGATAAGGAACTTGATGGTCGCTCTTTTCTTCAGCTTGGAGGACAACATTTTTCACTGAGCGAAGGTGGCAACGTTTCTCCGATCTTACTTATATGTTGTTACTTTGTTCCCTCTGCTTGTTAAGGCCAATTCAAGGGCTTTAACATATGTTTCTAAGCCCATGAAGTTATTTATACTAAAAAAATTAAGCTTTACTTCTAAAACCCCGGGCCTCTAATAAATGCTCTTTTAATATCCAGTTCAATTCAATTCAATTCAATTCAATTCAATTTTATTTATATAGCGCCAAATCACAACAAAAGTCGCCTCAAGGCGCTTCATAGATACAGAGAAAAACCCAACAATCATATGACCCCCTATGAGCAAGCACTTTGGCGACAGTGGGAAGGAAAAACTCCCTTTTAACAGGAAGAAACCTCCAGCAGAACCAGGCTCAGGGAGGGGCGGGGCCATCTACTGTGACCGGTTGGGGTGAGAGAAGGAAGACAGGATAAAGACATGCTGTGGAAGAGAGACAGAGGTTAATAACAGATATGATTCAATGCAGAGAGGTCTGTTAACACATAGTGAGTGAGAAAGGTGACTGGAAAGGAAAAACTCAATGCATCATGGGAATCCCCCGGCAGCCTACATCTATTGCAGCATAACTAAGGGAGGATTCAGGGTCACCTGGTCCAGCCCTAACTATATGCTTTAGCAAAAAGGAAAGTTTGAAGCCTAATCTTGAAGGTAGAGATAGTGTCTGTCTCCCGAATCCAAACTGGAAGCTGGTTCCACAGAAGAGGGGCCTGAAAACTGAAGGCTCTGCCTCCCATTCTACTTTTAAATACTCTAGGAACAACAAGTAGGCCTGCAGAGCGGGAGCGAAGTGCTCTGAAAGGGTGATATGGTACTACAAGGTCATTAAGATAAGATGGGGCCTGATTATTTAAGACCTTGTATGTGAGGAGCAGGATTTTGAATTCAATTCTGGATTTAACAGGAAGCCAGTCATGTTACATGTTATCTAATTATGAAATGTTCCACCAGGTCTGTTTCATTCTTTTCTTTTTGTGTCGCCCCCCCATTCTAACTTTTATTCTTAGTCCCAGTTACATAATTTTACTTTTGTCTTTGGATTATTTTCAGTCAAATATAAGTTTTTAATCATTTTTAAACTACCACGTTCTAGCATTTATATTCTACACAGCGTTCCAACTTTTTGGGAGACATTGGTTGTAAATGGAAACGTCTGTTTTTCTCTACACTAGAGGTCAAACAAAGTTATGGGAATCAAAGTTATGTCATCATGTCTTCTTCCCCCTTTTCTCTCTCTGTTGCTTGCTTTTTGAACGCTGCTGTCTCGTACGTACTGATAAACAGATGGTGGAGAGGAGACATGCAGGCCGCTGCTGATTCCCAGAAGCACTGAGACAGTACATTAGAGGAAACACGATAGCCGTCTCTCAAAGTTTCATTGCACATTTTTGTTTATTTTAACTATATGATGGCGTTTGAGTTAGTCAACCTCTATCATGTAAATTAATATCTAAACTATTAAATAACTGTGGATGAAATGCATAAATCAAGCTCAAGTGACTGACAGGGAGAAGGACTTCTTATATGTTATAAACAGTGTTGGGGAGTAACGGAATACATGTACCGCCGTTACGTATTTAAAATACAAAATATGAGTAACTGTATTCCGTTACAGTTACCGTTTAAAAAGGTGGTATTTAGAATACAGTTACTTTGTTGAAATAAATGGATTACACGGCGGTACTTCCCTGTTTCATATTGTCGCGGGTCAGGACTGTTTGGGTTTTGTTTGACAGCTACGTTCTGTTGTTCCAGGCGGCAGCGTTACGGTTGCCATGGTTACAGGGTGCCGCTCTCTCTCTCTCTCTGCGTGTTTCCTGGGTAAGAGAGGCCTTATTGTTGTTGTTGTGCTAAGCTAACAGGCAGAATGCTACAAGCATAGCTCTAAAGAATGTAGCCTCATGGGCAGTGTAGTCCGTGCTGCAGGGAGAATGGACTGCCATACACTTATGTGTCTGTGAGCGAGGGAGGGAGAAAAAGGAAAAGTACGAGCTGTCATCGAGCAAAAACGGGAGCTGGAAGCATGTAAATATAATAATAACCACTGCAGCCAAGAAGAGAGCCTGACGAGCCCAGTTGTAAGTAAGCTATTAAGACTCGACTGTACACCGTGTTCGTGTTTTCCTCCAAAAACAATAAGTTCCGTTGGAGCAGCCTTTCAACGCCTCTCTCTGTCTCTCGCTAGCAAAGTTGACCCAGACAACAAAGTAAAGCTAGTTTTCGGCTACGAGCCCGACACGAACCCGACGTATTAGCCAGAGGTCCCTTTACTACGGTTCGGAGCCGCGGACCTTCAGTAACAGTAATAAATCACAGCAATAGTACATTCATGTAGTTGTAAACAGCATGATAATATATTAAGTAATCCAAAGTATTCAGAATATGTTACTCTCATTGAGTAACGTAACGGAATACGTTACAGAATACATTTTGGGGCATGTAATCTGTATTCTGTAATGGAATACATTTTAAAAGTAACCTTCCCAACACTGGTTATAAACTGCTGGAATCACATAATAAACTTTAACATGAAAAATCTCCCTGTAAAAAATGTCTGCTCAGCTGAACTGTCAGTGGAAGTGATTGAATTCTGCAATAAGGGGAGGGCAGACATAGAAGCATCTGGTGAAGCTGGTTATTTGTGTGAGGGTAATTGATCAGTTTCAGAAATATTCTAGCTCTTAAAGTGAGTCTTTATAAGTTAGAGGAATAGTTTGACATTCTGTGAAATACACTTGCATTTGCTTTTTCGTATTATGTGGGTAAATTGATATTGCACTCTATCGTCTGCACTAAGGCTGTCATGATAATGGAATTAGAACTTTTAGACTCATACCCAGCAAAATGCTTCATATTTATTACCATTTTCAATACCGTGGGTGAACAAAATGGCCAAAAATCAAGAGTAATTTTTAATAAATATCGATTAGAACAATACAAACAATGATAATGGCAATGAAACTATTTGCAAGTTGCCTGAAATATTGTAGAAAGCCAATTAAGATAACTTTAAGGTATATATAAATATGTATGTGACAAATATTTTAAACAAGAAAAAAGGACAATATTTTTAGTTGTCCAAGGTAATCTGTTTGTCATTGCTAACGAGATAGTGTCAGTAAAGTAGGCTACCTGTTTTTGTCTACTTGTCTAGGTTCAGTCTAGGATTTTAAGAAAAAACATAACACTTTTTAGACACGAATAATTGTGAAATCCTGTTAAATCCTTTTCTGTAGGATAAGAAGTCTTAATTTCTTATGTTTATATTTCTTAATTTTCATGCACTTTCTTAGTTTTTCAGTAACCAGAAACCTCAGCATTCAGCAGCCATCTTCAGACACCTCGGTGCATTTATTTGGGCAGGTATTTTGAAGTGCTATGCATGGTAAATCATTGATCACTGAGACATAAAACTGGATGCATATAATCAGCAGTAAAATCTAAAACCTAACATCTGAAAGGTTTACTGACATTCAGCTGAAATGAGCTTTTTCCCCCTGGATGTTAAACTTGCACCACCATCTTTCCCGAGGCAGAGTTCTCCCATAGATTTCAATGAAGGTTTCTTTGATTGCCCTCTCTCTCTTATAACGTCTCTAATGTTACAGCTCATCAGAGGCTTCTCTTGTATGTTTCTGCAAAGGCCTGCGGTCCATTTTTTAAGATTAATTGGTTTCTAACTTTGCACCAACTGTAATTTAAACATCGTTTGATTTTTATAAAAGATAAAAAGATAAAACAACTCCTCTTATAACTTAAAAGCTTTTGCAATTACCTTCTTTCACTTCCTGTCCTAATGAGACATTTTTAAGTAGAACTTGAAGCAAGACACAGCAATGACGTGAATTTTTACACAACCTAAAATAGCCTGTAAATGTAAACCACCTGTCCTTACTTGGTGATCTTCCATCACTACAGTGGGTGAGACTGGACTTAACTGTGCAAGTTTGATAATATATTAATGTGATTCTCTCCTTTGCTCTCCTCTCTGCTCTCTCTGGATTCAGGCCGTCTGTGCGGTTGGGATGTTTGAGCTTCAGATCCGACACTTTCAGAACCCACATGGACGTCTGCAAACAGGAGAATGCTGTGATCTCCAGGCCAGCGGAGCACAGCACTGCTCTGCCAGGGACCAGTGTGACACTTTCTTCCAGGCCTGCCTCAAGGAGTACCAGGCCCGGGTCGCCCCAACTGGAGCCTGCACCTTTGGTACCGGCAGTACGGGTATCCTGGGTGGAAACTCCCAGTTGTTCCACCACAGAGGACACGACAGGGGGGGAGGAGGAGAGGACGGGAGTAATGGACACATTGTCATTCCTTTCCAGTACGCCTGGCCGGTAAGTATGGGGGCAGTGATGGTTAGCAGTATGGTTACCAAGGGAACAGGCTAAGCTTCAAGTGGGAAACAATGCACTCAAGCTGAGGCTAGAGGAGAATAACGATGACACTCAGAGCTTCACACTCACATGCTTTTGTATCACAATAAGCACAACACATTCTTCTACTAGAGTATTACAATATGGAAAACACAGAATTTGCTAATGTGCTCATGAAAGAAAGATAATCTTCCTGGTGAATCACACATCTTACATCTCCCAGACTGACCCAAGAAGACCTGATCTAAGCTGTTAAAGGGTTATTAAGTGTTTGACACAGATATTCTTGTTGCCCATGATTAAAATTTTTGGATATTTGTGATCTTTGGTTTATGAGCAAAAACACACAAACCTAAAAATGAGAGTGATGCAGCTGTGGTTCAGAATGAGTGTGACTATCACCCCCAAATTGCCTCTGATGCATCCGTGTTAGTGTGACAGAAAGTACATAAAAGCGCAGAAAAAGGTTGGGAGAAAGTCCTCAGTTAGACTTGAAGACTGCTTGAATAGAATGAGGCCATTTACCAGCAGAATGGCTATTTTTTGTATTTAGTATATGCTAATCTTAAAGTTCTTCCTGCAATCCTGTAGTGGCCCTTGGCGACTTTCTGCCGTTTACAAGGGAGAGTACACTAGTGTGCATTTCATTCATCCACATTCTTGTGAGCCTTTTTAACCTTTATGACAGTATAGTGAGGTGGAGAAAGGAGAGTGAGGGGAAGGGATGCAGCAAAGGGCCTCAAGTCAGAGACTAACCCAGACTGCTGCATTTAACTGTGCAGCATACGAGGTCCTCTTCAGTCTCTGAGCTTTATTCCAAATGCAATCACGGAGAAATACAGCTGCTGAAGCACTCTGGGTAATCAGTGAGACTAGAAGAAAACCTAGAAAAGCACGAAATGAATGCAGCCCATTTATCATTAAACTGGTGTCAAAATGTAACGGCCTCCAACATCTCCACCACACTAATGGCCACCACACTAGCCATTAGCCTGGTGGCCATTAGTGTGGTAACTACGTTGGTAACTGTCAGTGCAAAAATGACGATTACCAACATTGTCACCATAATTTAATATATCCGATATATGTTGGCTGGCTTCATAAACTGGAACTGAAACTTTGTGTGTCTAAACCAAGAAGGTGAGCACAGTCTGCCTAAACTTGGTTACTTCTTTGGTTTGCTTTTCACTCCATTCCACTGTTTTTTCCGTCACTTCACACCTCCACATCTTTAAAACTTTCTGTTCCTTATGTTACAGAAAGTTTCTTCAGCTCATATTGAACTACTTGTGTCTTGGGTCCTCTTTACAGAGCAGAACGATTAATCTGCAATTAGCACAAGAGTAGGCAAGTGTGGTCAATTGATTATTCAATCGAACTTCTTTCTTCCTCCTCCAGTGCTCCATCTATCCCTGTTTATCCATTTAATTTTTGTTTCCCCAGTAAAGCATCCAGAAGCTAAAAAGGCCACAAATATGTGCACTCACAGAAGCCTCTTTTAAAAATGTGTATTTCTGTCTATTATATCATTTACATGTGCTGTATGTATGTAAAGCACTATGCAAAACTATGGTGCCAACCCTCATTTCTTTATGCTTCCAAGGAGCCAGACTTTTCTTCTAACTTTTTTTTCGCAGTGGTCTTGAAAAGTAGTTTTTCTTTAGACATTGGCTGCCTTTTTCTCTGATCCTTCCACCTGACCATTTTATGAGCAATGTTTTTGATTGTTGAACCGATTAACATTCAACTATGAATCATTCAAACAAAAAAAGGGCGCCTAACTTAAGGGATGAACTATTGTTGTGTGCACACATAACAGAAACCTTCTAAATGTAAATTGTATCTTTAGGAACTTTGTTACTTGCAGCCAGAAACATTTATTTTATTGAATCCATGAAAAATAATAAAGATTACACAGTTTGAAACGCATAAAATATTTTTTTTTTTGCCTAATAAGATGGTTCAGTGTCTTATGGAGTGAAATTTTAGTTTCAAATGATTGTCAAAATTTAAAGATGCGGTCAGGAAAGAGGTGAAACAGTGAGGCATCTGTAAAACACAGTGGAGGCTCTGTTGTGGTAACTGCTAATAGCATAAGCGATTGATTGTTTAGGTAAAAATAAAAAAAATAAATATTCAAAAAGTAAGTACCTTTCAAGTGTTAGCCTTTTCAGAGGTTCGGGGGAAGGTGCAGCTGTTGGAATAAAACAGCAAGTGGGGTCTTCATGTGTCACGTGACTCTTAAAATGACAGGAGAGTAAAAAGGTTTAATCACAGTGTAACACAAATACAGTAATTAGGCATAGCACTTATCTCTTCCCATCAACCCATTTTCTAAGAATCCATTAGTCCATCTGGGTGCTCATTAGTCACTCCTTTACTGGACTTTATTCTCACATTTAACTCTTGTTTATCGGCGAAACCAGAGCTAAGAGAATCTGTTCAAAATGTCTTGGCAAGGACACATAGAAGTCATCCACAATTTCCCCGTGGATTTGAAAAGGTTTTGTTTGTTTCTTGCACTGAAGCAATGCTCCTGCAGTATTTCCTGTTACCCTTTCTTTGTCTTTGATCGCTCCCAGCATGGTCGACTTGTTTCTCATAATGAAAGAATTACAGAAATGGCAGTCAAAGACCTCACGCTTCTAAGCCATAATCATATTATGTCGTAATAATGTTTGTTATGTAGCACAAAACCCCCAGGTGAGGCTTCAGAAACACACACACACACACAGCTGTATTTCCTTCACTTCAGAGGACGTTACTTTGACTCGCATTAATTTCCCGGAGACTTGCGCTAAACCTGAAAACTAACCCTTCATACTGAAATGAATTGATTTATTTTATGGGGACTTGGTTATTGTTCCTGCAGTGTGACTGAAAACAGTTTATGTCCCTGCAACAAGCTAAGTACAAACACACACAGAGGAATGTTACACAGCTGTGGTTTAGGTTTCTTTTTCTTGATTAGTATCACCTGTGAGACTCCCTGTCCCAGAGCCAATTATCTTCCCTTATCTGTGTATAGTTTGCTTTTGTGTGAGTTTTCATGTGTGCGCTGTATATCTAGTGCGTGTGTCACACTTTTCACCGGGGAAGTGCGTGACTGGCAGGTACGAGTGTGAGAAAGTTCTCCGTCAGAAAGTTTTACCTGGATCAGTTTCAGGGCCGGGCCGCAGGGCGGGCTGGGCTTCAGGGGAGAGAGAGCCGGGACACTCTGTGGCAACCTTAAAGCATTTTCAACTGAAAGGCCTGCTTTATCTGGCCATCTCTGGGAGGTGGAGGGTAGTGGGTGGTGGGTGAGGGCGGTAGAGTGATCCCCCTGCCCCAGGTGAGGGGATGAACAGGTGAGCAAAGTCATTATGAGGAAAGGTGAGCTCTTTCTGTCCCCTGCCCTCCGCTCACATGTGCAGTCTTCATTTCTCACACTAATCTCTTCAGGGAAATGCGCGCCTGTGTTTTTGTCTGCATTTGTTTACGTAGCTGTAATTTCTCGTGTTTTGTTTGGTTTGCGTATCATGCTATCAAAAATGACTGCAGGGGTCCATCGCTATTAGGCTCCTGTAAGTCTGCGCCATGATTTCTCAGCTTATGGCTTAATCAGCTTTTTCTATTGGTTTTAGAGCACCTGTAAAAGCTTTACTGAAAGGCAGCCTCTCTGAGAGGGTTTTATGAGAATAGTTCAACTTTTCGTTACATGTTCAATGTGAAGACTAATACCATTTTCAATTTCTCTTTAGACAAAATATTCAGTGAGCACAAAGACATCATCTCTGCAGGCCTCTGTTAGAATGTTAAATGTTAAAGTTCATGACAGTGCAATTAGGGAAAGACTGAATAAGCATGGTTTGTTTGAAAAAGTTGCAGAAAGACAGCTTCTTATCTCTAAAAAGATGCACAGTAACACATTTGGAGAAAATGCATAATAGAAGGAAAATTTCATATCAAACTGCATCATAACTGTCAAGCACTGTGGTGGAAAGGTGATGATTTGGGCTTTTTTTGCAGCCACCTGCACAGCTTGATCGTGAACTCTAGAGTCAAACGTAGGCCATCTGTCTCACAGCTAATTGGCTCAAATTGATTCATGCAACAGGATAATGATTGGGACCACAGCAGTAAACTACAGCAGAATGGATGACAAAAACAAAGAATATAGGTGTTGCAATGGCCCAGTCAACAACCAGACCTCAACCTGGCTCAAAATACTGTGAAGGGACCTTAAGAGAGCTCTGCATAAACAAATTCCTGCAACCCTCAATGAACTGAAGCAATGCTGTAAAGAAGAGTGGTTCAAAATTCCTCGGCAAGAGAGACAACCGCTACTTCAAGTTATTGCTGCTAAAGGTGGTTTTACAAGCTATTCAGTGTGGATTTTTCACCATCACTGCTTTGTTTTGGATTAATTTTCATCAAATAAATAATGCACTTTTTTACGGAGCCCCGCAGGGGACATGGGAGAAAAAAAATTAAGACGGACTTTTGCGAGATCTCGCAAAACAAACTCGGGATCTCGCAAAACTTTTGCGAGATCTCGCAAACGTTTTAGCCGCATTCTTCGGACGCTGGCTCGAAGCCGACCGGGAGGTCGAGGCACGATGTGCCGGGAAAGCGGTGTTCCTCCCGGCTGTAGTAGGTCTCGACCTCCCGTTAGCTTCAAGCTAATGGGAAGAATGCGGCTAAAACTTTTGCGAGATCTCGCAAAAGTTTTGCGAGATCCCGAGTTTGTTTTGCGAGATCTCGCAAAAGTCCATCTTAATTTTTTTTTTCTCCCATGTCCCCTGCGGGGCTCCGTACTTTTTTTCCAAAAATTATGTCTTGAGGCGTAAAATCTGATGTAAGTAGTGAAATGTAGCAGTGAGTTTGCATTGCTATCCTTTTGAAGTCTGAAGTCAGGTTTGCTGTTTTTTCCCGTTTCCAGTCTTTACACCACGCTTAAGGTATCACGGCTTTAGCATTATACGAGTCCCAAGTGGTGTCAATCTGCTCCTGACAAACAAGCTTATTTTTCAGTGAGGAAACTTTACAAAATGTCACATAGTGTAGCAACATTTAATGTTTTTCGTTTGCTTATTATGTGAAAAGTGCAGACGAATCATCCCTTGAGTGACAGAGGATGAAATAGGATATCGTTGCTATTTTCAGTCTGTCTTTGAAAATGAAATTGCAGAGTTTAGCTTCGCCTCTTGGTTATCAGTGACGGTACAGATAGACTGAGAGACGTGGCTTTTTTTTTGACCCCGGCGTTAGATGCGTGGATTCTCAGCGGTCTGGAATATTTTAGCTGTGGCGTTTCAGCAGAGATCAGAAAAGTTCAAAGACTTCGTAGATATGAGGTTGTTTCTTTATGGCCTTCATCTGAGGTTCATTTCACTGGTGAATCTGTTTTCATGAAGTGAAATAAGAAAAGCACTAACGTAACGGTGAAAGTTAAAGGTGCAGAGGAAACAAACAAACGCAGAGACAGAGAGTTTTAGACAAGTCAGCCAGTAAAATAATCTTAGTGATTGTTTGTTCCTACTAATATCAGCATTTCTTCAATGAACATTTCCAGAAAAAATTGGACCTTTAACATGAAAACTGAAGCTTGAGTCTCATTTGTGATAGTTTGGTTTGAAACACACCTTTTTCAGTGTTGTGCAGATGTTATTAATCTCTACTTTCTAAATAATCGGGGTATTGATCTTTTTGCTTTGTCTTGAAATCAAAGATTCTTTTGAAATTTGAATTGCCTAAAAATAAGATCTGTGTTTTTTTTCCATAATATAAAACGTGTAAGTAAATATGGCGCTTTAGAATAAGTGGTTATATGAGTCACTTATATTCAGGGACATTCAGTGTTATCACATATAGCACAATGCTTAGTGGTGGTAAATCTGAAGTTTTGTTGACAGCCTAACATTAATTAACCTTTTAATTTTACTGTGTATTAATAGTAGTAGTAATGTAGAATATTAACTGGTTCAGTAAAACACATACCACATGCTTTTATGTACCACAGCATTTTTCTTCTGTAAAATTCCCAAAAAAATAAGTTTGACTTTTTGTTGAGGGACCCAGGTTGATGCTGACTTTCAGTCAAAAATACGTCATCCCTGAAGCTCTCCATTCACAAGGCCACTGAAGTTTTCTTAACTTTAAGACAGACGTATAGATCGTATTTACCGTCGTCACAAAAGACCTATGAAGTCATTTTCTTGGGCGAGAGAGTCTCCTATATGTATTGATTCACTGTGAAAACGGCACTCACCAGACAATGTGGGACGTGAATCTGATATTTCCCGACCCTTTGTGACTCAGAACTAGTTTATCAAGGTCTGGTTATGCCCGCCTTTTTTTTTCTTCTTTTTTTTTTTTTTAAAACAAACTGCGACAAAAGACGATTTGATAGGTGCCACAGAAATCCTGTTAGGACAAAGTGAATAGAGTGAAGTCCCCGCCATTTGTAATCCTCATGTCGAGTGTTAAAACCCATTGATGGTCAGGTTCACCGCTAGAGGCTATGGCTGGGAAAAACTCACATTCAGCAAAGAGTCTGCGCACGAATGTGGTTTCGAGTGTGTGTGTGTTTAGTGAATACCGACTTCCTCTTGCCTTTAGTCTTGTCATTCAGGGTAAATGTATCTCTTGGGTTTGCATTGATGTGGGTCTTTCTTTGTGTTGTCAGGAGTAGAGATAAAAGCAGCACACTGAGCGCACGAATAGCAGAAATGTTGACCGTTAACAGATAATGAGTTGTTTTGATGCTGGCTGTAAGAACGTGAGCCAAGATGCCCAATTCTAAAAGCTCTGCCGCTCAACCCACAAATGGATTTTCATTAGAAACGGGGCATCACTTAGGGGTAAATAAACAGGCTTTTCAACAGCATAAGATTTATTGCCAAGAAGCTTTATACAACAAAGAGACACACGTTTTCTTACTTTTTGTGCAGTGCAAATTTATTTCCTACAGATGTTTTCTTCTAAAAACAAACCAGAAAATGATACCAGAGTTAATATTGCTCAAAATAAAACAAGGTCAGAATTCTCAAATATGTTTGGGACACTTGCTTTTGCACTTGTGCTGCACATTAGTCTCTGTTTGTGAGAACTAACTGTAGTCACCTATTAGGGCTGGGCTATATCATACCGGTGTAATTTTGGGCAACGATAGGAAAATGAAATATCGCGATAGAATATGGGTAAAACGCGCATGCGCACTGCCTGTGTTTACATACGCACATGGCGGCGACGCAGAATGAGAAGAGCGAAAGCGGATCGTTAAATGAAACGGATGAACCAGAACTGGTTTGTTAAAATGCTGCAACTTCACTGGTGTGGAACTGGTTTAGCTTCCGTCCGTCAGATACACAACAAAGCACTATTTTTGGTAGAGCATGCTAGCGGGCCGTCGTTATTACCGTGTTGTTTGGAAAATACGGCACACTTAAAATCAATCCTTTGATTTTTCTGAAAATCGACAGTGCCCCTTATAATCCCGTGTGCCTTATGTATGAATTCTGGTTGTGTTTACTGACCTCGAAACGATTTTATGTACACGGCGCTCGAAAATCTGTCGGATGTTTCAGTACGACTTTGCTAAGCTACGAAGCCGCACCACTTGATGGATTGTCGGAGCATTACGGCTCCGACAGTACGTATCACCTCGCGGAGTGATACGTACTGTACTTCAACATAATATTACCGTATTGTGTGTGTAGAACCTCTTTTTAAGTTTTGTGGATATTATACATGGTTATGCTGAGGATATGTCGGCCAATTTCCACTCAAAATGCCTTTTGGTTAAACTGTCAGCGAGGAATTTGCACTGTTACATTTTTATGTAACGTTAATGCACATAAAAAACAGCTGCTTGTTTAAGTGAAAATACATTGATGGGGTTTTTTGCACTAATAAAGTTGTGGAGTTGTAAAGTATTTTGTCTAGTGTCAATTATATGGTCAGTTATATCGTTATCGCAAATTTTCAAATGTATATCGTGATAAATATTTTTGGTCATATCGCCCTGCCCTATCACCTATTATGTGTGGATTAAATTGTCTCTGATGTTGGGCTTCCACTACTTTTATATTTTGGTGAAAATTTTCCCAGTGCTACAAAAGTCCAGATGAGCATGTAAAAATGGCCATTCTTCGGTAACATTCTAGCGCTCATCAGCTGATATGCTTCCAGCATGTTATCCACAAGCTCAGTGTAGCTCTCTGATCTCTGATTGCCAAGAAAATTCTGGATAACCTGCATTAATGCTTCCCATGCTGCTGATTCAGTTTCCTTTTAAACTCATGGTTAAGCATTAGTTCACAGATTCAGGATCGACCAAAACACATTCCTTAATTTTGGCTTCACCTTTCCTCACCAAACTTGTTTCTTAAATGCTGAAATGTCTTAAAGTGCAGCGAAAGAATCCCAGTAGCAAAATGCGTGTTGACCAGTGTCCAAGCAAAGTGTTAAGATGGAATGTTTTAACTAAGAAAATTTTAAGTCTTCCATTGGATAATTTCAGAAGTGATTAGTATCCTTCAGCTGGCAGCAGGTTATTAACCCCAGCTGATGCAATGAGTAGCTTATATCCTATAGTCGTGTTGCACTGTTTCAGAAAGAAAGTTGAGAAAATTGTTGAAACTATCAGAACTGGGTGAAGAACTGTTTTAGATATTATTGAAAACCTAGAAGGAAATCAGTGAACCATCACCTTCAATGGTTGGAAAAAAAATCTTGAATGGTTGTGAACAAAGAGCAGTCAAATGTTTGGTAACATAAAATTTTAAAAAAAGCTGCAGTAGAACTAATGGAGAAGCCAACAGACTGAGTCTAAACAGCAGTGTAGCCTTAAGAAAACCACCATCTCACCATCATTGAGGCTAGTTGGGAGAAAAAAAGAGTCTTCTCTTTGCTCTTGAGCACAAAGTTCAAGCTCTTGAGCAAAGAAGGTCATGAGAAAGGCGAATGAAGTGTTGAGCCGGTCATGCCTATTGTGCACCGTACAGTCCAGGGGAGTTAGGATCTGACTGCTTGCGTTTTTTAACCTTATGTGGCCAAAAATCAGGTCAGCTGACCGTCTGAATATATTTAACTCTATTGAAAATCATTGGGACGGGATGGAGAAGACTACACGCAGTGGTTTGATCATGATCCCATCATCAATGGGATCTTTGTAAAAAAATGAACGTAAGTCTGCATAAGCATAAGCATAAGCGATAAAATAGCGAATGTCTACTGCCATCAACGCTAAAGGCAATCTAACTAAACAATAGAGGGTGTGAGGTTTTGGCAGCTTTGGCCGGGCAGTGTATCACCTCTAGATGTAAATCTTCATCCTCTCCATTCACTGTGTACTGTCAACTGTTTGATAAAGAAAATGAGGGAGGTGAAAATATCTTTTTACTTCCTTGTTTTCAAGTTAATCCACCAACAAATTTCTCACATCTTAACACAACAAGTCTAATCCAACTTGGCTCTTCATCAGAAGAGCTATCGAGGCTACCTCGGGTCACATGTAGGCGAAAACAAAGGCTCTCTGCTCAGAGCAACATGCAAAGTGCAGGCATATGCAAATATCTTCACTTGTCATTTGTGTGACAAGTTCTTTCCCGTCAGCCTCTCAGCTCTCATGATAACCTGTTGTCTTTGTGCGTCTCTATCTGTGTTAAAGAGAATTAATTCAAAGTTACACAGCCCACTGTATTCTTATATGTGACATTTTCAGATGACATAGTAACAAAGGAAGAATTCAGGTTTAGTTTTTACAACAGGAGGTCGATTAGACAGATGGGTCAACAAAACACTGGACATCAACACGCAGTAGTGTTTGCTTCAACCGCAGCTCTGTGGTGGCATCGTCAGTTTGAAATGAGTTTTTCAGGACAGCCTAACACATTTTCAGTTTTCAATTAATCATTAAAAGAATTAAGTCAGATAAGTCATTTTTTATACAAACATTTTTATATCCATGCCTCCATAATGGTTCCTGATCAGTAGTTTCAAATGGATGGTCTGTGGATGTGGATAGTGATTATCTATATCTATACGTCAAAATATACTGCTGCTCCACTGCTCTATACTGCTGCTCCACATCGAAAGGAGCCAGCTGAGGTGGTTCGGGCATCTGACAAGGATGCCCCCTGGGCGCCTCCTGGGTGAGGTGTTCCAGGCATGTCCCACCGGGAGGAGGCCCCGAGGCAGACCCAGGACACGCTGGAGAGATTATATCTCTCGGCTGGCCTGGGAACGCCTTGGTGTTCCCCCGGATAAGCTGGAGGAGGTGGCTGGGGAGAGGGAGGTCTGGGCCTCTTTGCTTAGGCTGCTGCCCCCGCGACCCGGCCTCGGATAAAGCGGATGAAGATGGATGGATGGATATACGTCAAAATATACAATCAGCCATTCATTAGTCGCACGTAACTAGTACCATGTTGGACCTCCTTGCCAAAAATTCAACAAGCTGCTGTAAACATTCCTCAGAGATTCTAGTCTTTGTGATGTGAATCTCCTGCGTGATCACATCCCAAAGATGCTCTATTAGATTTAAATCTGGTGACTGTGGAGGTTGATCGTCGCTCAAGAGTTGGCGATTCATCTTGTAATCGGAAGGTTGCCGGTTCGAGCCCCGGCTCTGACAGTCTCGGTCGTCGTGTCCTTGGGCGAGACACTTCACCCGTTGCCTACTGGTGGTGGTCAGAGGGCCCGGTGGCGCCAGTGTCCGGCGGCCTTGCCTCTGTCAGTGCGCCCCAGGGTGGCTGTGGCTACAATGTAGCTGCCATCACCAGTGTGTGAATGTGTGGATGACAAAACGTAGTGTGAAGCGCTTTGAGGTCCATAGGGACTAAGTAAAGCGCTATCCAAATAGAGGCCATTTTACCATTTACGTACAGTGAACTCATCGCCAATGTTCAAGAAACCAGTTTGAGTTGATATGAGCTTTTGTGGCATGGTGTTTTATCCTGTTGGAAGCACCCATTAAAATATGGATACACTGTGGTCATATATAGATGGACATGGTCAGCAACAACACTCAGGTAGCTCGTGGTGTTTAAACTATGCTTAGTTAGGGCTATATTATTCCCCCCACACCATTACACCACCATCACCAGCCTCAACCACTGATACAAGGCGGGATTGGAGTCATACCCTCTGTTATATACAGTATTGGGGAGTAACGGAATACATGTGCCGCCGTTACGTATTTAAAATACAAAATATGAGTAACTGTATTCCGTTACAGTTACCGTTTAAAAAGGTGGTATTTAGAATACAGTTACTTTGTTGAAATAAATGGATTACACGGCGGTACTTCCCTGTTTCATATTGTGGCGGGTCAGGACTGTTTGGGTTTTGTTTGACAGCTACGTTCTGTTGTTCCAGGCGGCCGGTGTTCTGACAAACCATCCTACTTTGGCAAAACGTCCTACCCGTAGGATAATTTTACGCTGCCATATGACAAACTGCCCTACTTTGGCAAAATGTCCTACTGTACGTAATTTATGCACATTTCTGCTGCCAAACAATAATTCCAGCACAAATTTAAGTAGGTATGACGGTTTGCCACTTAACTTTGCCCATCAGAGTATGTTTGTAGCTGATATTCATAAAGCCAGTACGGTTAGACACTTCTTTTTACCCATTCAAGTGTGCTTGTAGGTCACATTCACAAAGGTAGCATGTTTTGGCACGTAATTCTTCCCGTCAGAATTATGCTTCTTGCTCTTATTAACAAAGGTAGCATGTTTTGGCACGTAATTCTTCCCGTCAGAATTATGCTTCTTGCTCTTATTAAGTAAGTAAGTAAGTAAAATTTATTTATATAGCACATTTCACAGATAAAAAAATCACAAAGTGCTTTGCAATAAGATCAGACATACAAGTTAAAATTAATTAAAAGCCCGTTTGTATAAAAATGTCTTCAGCTGCTTTTTAAAGGAGTCAGTAGAGTCTAGACAGCGTAAAGACAACAGCAGAGAGTCCCACAGCCTAGGTGCCAGTGCTTGAAAAGCCCGATCCCCACGTGTTTTAAACCTAGTACGTGGGACCACCAGTAGCCTCTGACCTGAAGACCTAAGTGCTCGGGATGAAGCATGAGGTTTCAACAGGTCAGAGATATACTGGGGAGCTTCACCGTGCAGAGCTCTAAAAGTTACAACTAAAATTTTAAAATGAACCCTAAAATTTACAGGCAACCAATGAAGAGAAGCCAAAACTGGAGTAATGTGTGACCTCTTATTTGTACCAGTTAAAAGTCTCGCTGCTGCATTCTGTACAGACTGAAGGCGATCCAGAGCTGATTTGTTGAGACACGTAAAAAGACCGTTACAATAATCCAAACGAGAAGAAATAAAAGCATGAATAATCATCTCAAGTTCTGCCTTTGACACCAGTAGTCTGAGTTTAGAAATGTTTCTTAAATGATAAAAACAGTTCCGGACAAGTTGTTTAGAGTGTTTCTCAAGAGACATCGAACTGTCAAATATAACACCTAAGTTTCTGAGACTCGACTGAAATGAAGGGTCTAAAAAACTGATATGCTGCCTAATTTCTGAGAGCATGTGATCAGGTGCAATAATCAAAGTTTCTGTTTTATCTGCATTTAACTGAAGGAAATTGTCATTTAACCATTGTTTGATTTCTGACAGACAATTATTTAAACAAGACAATTTATACAACTCAGAAGCTTTGAAATAACAGTACAACTGAATGTCATCAGCATAGAGATGATAAGAAATATTATTGTAACGTCTGATAATGTGGCCTAGAGGGAGTATATACAGCAAAAAGAGAATAGGACCTAAAACAGATCCTTGAGGTACCCCAGAAGGCAGAACTGATGTTTCCGACAGCACATGATTTATACAGACAGTAAAGGATCGTTCAGATAGATACGACATAAACCATTTTAAAACAACACCAGTAATCCCAAACAAGTCCTTCAGCCTATTTATCATGATGTTGTGATCAACAGTATCAAAAGCAGAGCTGAGATCCAACATAACCAGAACGGTGTAATCTCCAGTGTCTGCTGCCATCAGAATGTCACTAGACACTTTAAGCAAAGCGGTTTCAGTAGAGTGCAATTTGCGGAAACCAGACTGGAAAATGTCCAGAACATTGTTCTTTTCCAAAAAGTTGTTAAGTTGTTCTGCAACTGTTTTTTCCAAGATCTTTGACACCAATGGTAATTTTGATACTGGCCTGTAACTGCTTGGAAGAGATGGGTCCAAATTTGGTTTCTTTAATATTGGTTCAACAATAGCTTGTTTAAAATAGCTGGGAACTGAGCCAGTATAAAGAGAAGTATTAATTATTTCCAGAATACAGGGGCCAATAGAGTCAAACACACTAATGAAAAATGATGGAGGAAGTACATCAAGGTGGCTTGAGGTCAGTTTCATTCGACCAAGCAGAGCACTGATGTCCTGTAAGGTAACAGGAGTAAAAGAGGAGCAGGTATCAGAGGTAAGCAACGTGTCAGTGTGATACTGAGAGGATGATGGCGAGATATTAGACCTGACAGCAGCGACCTTATTAACAAAATAGTTTAAAAAGTCATTACAATCAGATTTAGTATAGACTGGTACATGAGGAATATCAGGAGAGACAATGTTTTTAATTGTATCAAACAATACTCTGGGATTTTTCTTTTTTGAAGCTATTAGATTAGCAAAATATTCAGTTCTGGCATTTTTTATCATGTCGTTAAGTGAGAAAATTGATTCCTTGAGATGTACCCTATGGACCTCAAGCTTGGAAGCCTTCCATAAACGTTCCAATTTGCGACAATATCTCCTAAAATTTCGAATATTTTCATTTATCCAAGGACAGAAATTTGAAGAATGGACAACATTTAGTTTCAGAGGTGCCACCGTATCTAAAATAGATTTACATTGATTGTTAAAAGACAATCTATGATATGTCCCCATATCATTTTGAGCCATGCGAGGGACAAACATGGCAGAAAACCTTCTAGCAGCATCCTGGTTTATAATCCGCCTTTGGATCATCAATTTAGGAGGTGAAGGATCCACGTAACAAAGGTAGCATGTTTTGGCACGTAATTCTTCCCGTCAGACTATGCTTCTAGTTTATAATAACAAAGGTAGCATGGTTTGGCACGTAATTCTTCCCGTCAGAATTATGCTTCTTGCTCTTATTAACAAAGGTAGCATGGTTTGGCACTTGTTTGTAGAAGCAGTCAGCATACCAAGGTGCTTAAGTTATACAGCTGTCACCATTGAAGTGATTGGAACACCTGACTATACAAACTTTGACAATAAACTCACTCCATTATAGTTACAGTATATATTTACTGAATATATTTACAGATACATATATTTGACATTTATAGATCCAACAGAACACAGGGAGAAAGAACTGAAAAAGAAACAGTGTACAAATTATGCACATTTGTCGCACAGGTAGTTCACCAGGCTGCTGTCATAATGAGCACATCCAAAATGTGCCCATCTGGAACAAAACTCGCAAAACTCCAAAATAGTTCCACTTCTCACGTGTACACCACTTTGTATTGGTCTTTCATGTGGAATTCCAATTAACCCTCTGGTTTCTATATGGCCATTTTTGGCCACTTCACTTTTCGGTTTTCAACCATTTTTGTTCTGTTAATGCAAATGGAATGAAACTTTCCAAAGGTGTGTATTTTATTAAAATTTTTTATTTTTCAACATCAGCTCCTTAATAATGTCAATAATATTCACTATACACCAAATTGTTCCCATTTTACTGATTGTGGCCATTTTTGGCCAATTGAAACCCATTATAACCACCTTTTTTGATTCCTTGTTACTGGCAGTACTATATCATGCGATTTAGGTAAAATTGCTTTCATTCTAAACTCAACACATGAAAATTGTAGTTTTTAATGTTTTTCACCATATGAGATCCTTGGCCCATTTTGTGCCAAGCAAGCAATTTCATGTAATATTCTTGGTTTCCACTAGGGGCGTTTGATGGGTTACCACATTCCAATGGACCAATATAATGAAACAATTTTGACATAGGTTTGGTCTTAAGGATCTGATAGTTTGTGTTTGTGCATGACATTGCAGCACAAACATGTATTTGCAAGATAGACTGGAATAAATAATGACGCATCAAACATTACATAGGCTGCAGTGAATTCCTGTGGATGCAGGATATTGAGCTTTGAGGTTCCCAGTCAAACTTAGCTTTGAAGCACATGTGAAAAGCACTTTTACTCTTGTATTTTTCATAAAAAGAGACCATACCCAAAATATTAACTCTAGAAACAAAAACAAAAACAAAAAAAAACCCCAATCACAGGACATTTTGCACAGTTCAAACCTGCAGCTGCAGCGCAAACAACAACAAACACTGTTTGTAAACGTGTCCTGGAGTTTATGCAGGTGCAGACGTTGCTACTGCTGTAAGTAAACCTAACAGCTTCCAGACCATTTATTCTGGCAATATGGCAAGAAGGTGGGAGTGTCCCCCCCCCCCAGAGGGACAAAGGGACCCCTGATGATCCTCTAATCGCCTGAGCCAAGGTGTGAAACTGGGTGTGAACTCTGGCTGATTGGGAACCACATCCAGTTCAAAGCGTATAATATCTAAATTTGAATTATATTTTGGTTTTCATGACTAGGACTGGTGCTAATTTAAAAAATCAAGTCAATGAAAGTAGAAAAATGTTTTAATATATATGAATTTTATAGTATTTTGAAAACGTAAACAGGGGTGGCCATTTTTGGCCACGAACAAAATGAGAGGGATTTTTTTTTGTTTTTCTGTCACTGCACAAAAAACCAAAGATACATAAAACTCATTGATACTTTTAATTATTGCTATGCATCTAACCTCCATCATGGTTAGAAAATAAATCAGTTTGCATGTATTATTTAGAAAAAAAATGGGGATTTTATGCTTTTATCCCTTTATCCCTTTATCCCTTTGTAAATCATTAAAAAGTATGTAATTTAACTGGTATTTAAAGGGTTAAAAGTCCTGGATTTGAATTAAATTTTGGTCTTGATGAACAGCACTGATACTAATCTAAAAAATCAAGTCAATGAAAGTAGAAAAATGTTTTAATATATATGAATTTTATAGTATTTTGAAAACGTAAACAGGGGTGGCCATTTTTGGCCACGAACAAAATGAGAGGGATTTTTTTTGTTTTTCTGTCACTGCACAAAAAACCAAAGATACATAAAACTCATTGATACTTTTAATTATTGCTATGCATCTAACCTCCATCATGGTTAGAAAATAAATCAGTTTGCATGTATTATTTAGAAAAAAAATGGGGATTTTATGCTTTTATCCCTTTATCCCTTTATCCCTTTGTAAATCATTAAAAAGTATGTAATTTAACTGGTATTTAAAGGGTTAAAAGTCCTGGATTTGAATTAAATTTTGGTCTTGATGAACAGCACTGATACTAATCTAAAAAATCAAGTCAATGAAAGTAGAAAAATGTTTTAATATATATGAATTTTATAGTATTTTGAAAACGTAAACAGGGGTGGCCATTTTTGGCCACGAACAAAATGAGAGGGATTTTTTTTGTTTTTCTGTCACTGCACAAAAAACCAAAGATACATAAAACTCATTGATACTTTTAATTATTGCTATGCATCTAACCTCCATCATGGTTAGAAAATAAATCAGTTTGCATGTATTATTTAGAAAAAAAATGGGGATTTTATGCTTTTATCCCTTTATCCCTTTATCCCTTTGTAAATCATTAAAATTATGTAATTTAACTGGTATTTAAAGGGTTAAAAGTCTGGATTTGAATTAAATTTTTTGTCTTGATGAACAGCACTGATACTAATCTAAAAAATCAAGTCAATGAAAGTAGAAAAATGTTTTAATATATATGAATTTTATAGTATTTTGAAAACGTAAACATGGGTGGTCATTTTTGGCCACGAACAAAATGAGAGGGATTTTTTTTGTTTTTCTGTCACTGCACAAAAAACCAAAGATACATAAAACTCATTGATACTTTTAATTATTGCTATGCATCTAACCTCCATCATGGTTAGAAAATAAATCAGTTTGCATGTATTATTTAGAAAAAAAATGGGGATTTTATGCTTTTATCCCTTTGTAAATCATTAAAATTATGTAATTTAACTGTGATTTAAAGGGTTAAAAGTCTGGATTTGAATTAAATTTTGGTCTTGATGAACAGCGCTGATACTAATCTAAAAAAATCATGTCAAAAAAAGTGGAAATTTTTCTTAATATATATGAATTTTATAGCATTTTGTAAATGTAAACAGGGGGTGGCCATTTTTGGAAGTTTTTATGTTTTTCTGTCACTGCACAAAAAAACAAAGATGTATAAAAGTCATTGATACTTTTAATTATTGTTATACATCTAACCTCCATCATGGTTAGAAAGTAAATCAGATGGCATGTTTTATTTGGAAAAAAATTGGGGTTTTGTGATTTTTTCCATTTATGAGTTCCTAGGATTATGTGATCTAACTGGTATTTAAAGGGTTAAAATTATGAATTTGAATGAAATTTTGATTTTCATGAACAGCACTGGTACTAATCTAAAAAATCATGTAAAAAAAAGTGGGAATTTTTCTTAATATATATGAATTTTATAGCATTTTGTAAACGTAAACAAGGGGTGGCCATTTTTGGCCACAAACAAGCTGAGAGGAAGTTTTTATGTTTTTCTGTCACTGCACAAAAAAACAAAGATGTATAAAAGTCATTGATACTTTTAATTATTGTTATACATCTAACCTCCATCATGGTTAGAAAGTAAATCAGATGGCATGTTTTATTTGGAAAAAAATTGGGGTTTTGTGATTTTTTCCATTTATGAGTTCCTAGGATTATGTGATCTAACTGGTATTTAAAGGGTTAAAATTATGAATTTGAATGAAATTTTGATTTTCATGAACAGCACTGGTACTAATCTAAAAAATCATGTAAAAAAAAGTGGGAATTTTTCTTAATATATATGAATTTTATAGCATTTTGTAAACGTAAACAAGGGGTGGCCATTTTTGGCCACAAACAAGCTGAGAGGAAGTTTTTATGTTTTTCTGTCACTGCACAAAAAAACAAAGATGTATAAAAGTCATTGATACTTTTAATTATTGTTATACATCTAACCTCCATCATGGTTAGAAAGTAAATCAGATGGCATGTTTTATTTGGAAAAAAATTGGGGTTTTGTGATTTTTTCCATTTATGAGTTCCTAGGATTATGTGATCTAACTGGTATTTAAAGGGTTAAAATTATGAATTTGAATGAAATTTTGATTTTCATGAACAGCACTGGTACTAATCTAAAAAATCATGTAAAAAAAATTGGGAATTTTTCTTAATATATATGAATTTTATAGCATTTTGTAAACGTAAACAAGGGGTGGCCATTTTTGGCCACAAACAAGCTGAGAGGGTAGTGATTTTGCTGGAATCCAGAGGGTTAAAATTGATTTGTGTTTGTGGCTGTAAATGTGGAAAAGTTCTAGGGGGCCGAATACTATTGCAAGCTACTGTATATTGCATTTGTGGTTTATTTGTTTTAACATTTCAATCATACTGGACTCAGGATCGGCTTCCAGCATGGAACAAACCACACAGTAGTCATCAGCATTACCTAGAAACACACTGGCGTTCAACCTAACAGTTTTTAGACAAAACTGAAAGTGCTATTGCAATACAAAAGCACATGACTCTACTTACTTTGATGTTCTAGCAGTTCGCAAGCAATTTCAGTGCGGTGCAGCCCAATGGCTTCTGGAGTGGACAGCACCCTAGTAACCTCTCCACTCAGAAGGTAGTGTTTGGCAAACTGTAAAACATGTTACAGTAATTGCAATTGATTAACTTAATTCTAGTTAAATACAATAAATACAATTCAATACAATTGCTTATTAAATACCTTCAACACTAAAACTCCACAACTGCTGGAGTCCATCTGCTTGTTGTGTGGCAGAGTCTCCATTTTCCAATCCACTCGGGACTCTTCCTTTCCTTTCATCTTCAGAAAATTCCTAATAAAAATAAAACAAGTTTTTAAAATGTAGCCAGCATTTAGCTCTAAATAAAAAGAAAAAAAAAACCCACAAACCAAACAACCCAAAACAGATAATTAATGAATGATGAATACCTCCAGTTACGCATAACTTTCCTTTCATAACAACCTTCATTTCCAAGAGGGTCTAACAGCAGTACAGATTGTGAGGAGATTTTGATGTCAACTGTCATACCAAACCAGTAAAATCTGGAACACACTGCATTTAGCGTTTTGTGTGTGCCAGTGTGTCCTCCAATTGGAGATGAATGAAACTCATGAAATATCTTCCTGGCATCATCCATGGTTTTTACTACTCTTCTGGTTCGAACAAAGAGTTCTCCATCTGCAGTAAAACAATATATATTTAGAAATTAATTTAACCACATATATGAGTTGTTAGTATTAACAATAAATTACTGACCCTTTTGTTTGAATTTTGAGGCATATCTTCTGAGGTTTTGCCTCTGAGCCTTGTCATATCCTGAAGGGTAGGAGCCCGCAGAAATGAATGCGTAAATCTCTTCCCACTTCTTCTCCATATCTACGAATGTAAGCAAACATTTTCTTATGAGCTTCAATATGTGCAGTTAACAATGCAAATAATTTAACTTATTAAATAATGACATTACCGAAACAGCCTTAAAACACCGAAGCTGCGGACTCAAAAGTGTTGTGCAAATACCACGTGTCCAGTAACTTGACAGCAGACTTCACCGAAGCTGAAAATTCGACAGTTGTGCAGAAAGCAGATAGCGACTTCACTTTAATATTGACAAACAATCACAAAGGCTTAAAAAAAATCAAGTATCAACGTCAATAAAAAGTACTAATGCTTACTACTTACCTATTCTCCTGCAAATATGACAACGGGGTAGCGTGAAATCACAGCCGGATGCGCTCAGCTTCCCTTTTTGTGTTGTGCGCATGCGCACATGCTCAGGCACAACGGGTAGGACGGTTTACGGGGTAGGAGAAATTCCCAGAACACCGGAAGCGTTACGGTTGCCATGGTTACAGGGTCACGCTCTCTCTCTGCGTGTTTCCTGGGTGAGAGAGCGCCTGTTGTTGTTGTGCTAAGCTAATAGGCAGAATGCTACAGGTATAGCTCTAAAGAATGTAGCATCATAGGCAGTGTAGTCCGTGCTGCAGGGAGAATGGACTGCCATACACGTTATGTGTCTGTGAGCGAGGGAGGGAGAAAAAGGAAAAGTACGAGCTGTCATCGAGCAAAAACGGGAGCTGGAAGCATGTAAATATAATAATAACCACTGCAGCCAAGAAGAGAGCCTGACGAGCCCAGTTGTAAGTAAGCTATTAAGACTCGACTGTACACCGTGTTCGTGTTTTCCTCCAAAAACAATAAGTTCCGTTGGAGCAGCCTTTCAACGCCTCTCTCTGTCTCTTGCTAGCAAAGTTGACCCAGACAACAAAGTAAAGCTAGTTTTCGGCTACGAGCCCAACACAGAACCCACCGTATTAGCCAGAGGTCCCTTTACTACGGTTCGGAGCTGCGGACCTTCAGTAACAGTAATAAATCACAACAATAGTACATTCATGTAGTTGTAAACAGCATGATAATATATTAAGTAATCCAAAGTATTCAGAATACGTTACTGTCATTGAGTAACGGAATACGTTACAGAATACATTTTGGGGCATGTATTCTGTAATGGAATACATTTTAAAAGTAACCTTCCCAACACTGGTTATATATGTACAATGCTGCCACTACCTTCTGAATATTCAACACTCATCAAACCAAACAATGTTTCTATAATCTTCTGTTGTTCAATTTGGTGCACTCGTGCGGTTTCCTGTTCTTAGCTGACAGGAGTGGCACTCGGTGTGGTCTTCTGCTTCAATGTTCCATGTTGTGAATTGAGAGATGCTCTTCTGTATAACTCAAAGCAGTCTGGTCATTCTCCTCTTGCAACAAGAAGATGTTTTCACCAAGAAGATTTCCACTTCTTGGATATTTTATTTCTTTTTCCAGACCATTCTCTCTAAACTTGAGATGGTTGTGGAGGAAAATCTCAGTAGATCAGCAGTTTCTTAAATACTCAGACCAGCCCGTCTGCTTCCTGGTGCCAGACAGGCTGGTCTATGCAAACTTACTTAAATCTCTTTCTTCCCCTTTCTTATCCCAGGTTTGAACTTCAGCAGGTCATCTTGACCATGTCTCCGTCCTTAAATGCACTGAATTGCTGCCCTGTGATTGGCTGATTTGCGATTTGTATTAACATTCAGTGAGTACATATGAATAGGTGAAATGAACCGATTGTTTATGTCATTGTCTTTGCAACGCTGGTTTATAATTAAAGCCATCCTGTGGAGTTTTAATCTAGTACTGCTAAAACCTGCTATATACACAGGTTTGAAAATGATGCTATAATTAATATTTGGTTGGATTTTGGTGACTTAAACACACAGATCAACAAAAACAACCATTATAAAGAAATGTACTAGCCTGATGTATATCAGCGGGGGGGAAAGTAAACTGACTGAAAGCAGACACCAAGCTTGCGTTACTACATGAATGGTCCGTGTGGGTGTTTAATCCCACTTTAAGTGGCGCTCTGTAAACCTCTTTGCTCATATATATGAGCAGTATCAAAGTAGGCGAACTACCTGTATGGATGATTAGGTTAAAAGACTTGAAGAACTAAGATCTTAGTGGAACAGTGGATGTTGTGGATGTGTTGTCCTAGAGACGCCGCCAGCTGCCTGGGAACCACCAAGAAATTGTTTGGATTTGTGTGTGTTTATGCACGGATTAAGCCAACAAAGCGATGCGGGTTAATTAGCGAGTTTGACAGGTGCTCAAGTGAGATTTTGTTGCTTTTGGCTAATTGTTTCCCCCTGTATGAAGTCTTAAAGCTCAGCCAAGCTAACTGTTAATAATTTCCTATTAAAATCAAAGCCTGCAGAGGAAACAACTGGCAGAAAATTAAATGCATATACTTAGTTGCATTCCACCAGTGAAACCAGTCAGCGGTGACTCTCAAGACATCAATAGGACACACAGACAGCGACGTAACCTGCATTCCTGCTGTGTGGGAGACGAGCGGAGGGAAGTCAGTGGAGGGAAACCAAAGGAGAGGAGCATAGTCGGAGCTTTCTTTCTCCACGGAGTTTCTCTTTCACTCTTTCTCCGCCTGTCGTTTGTGCTCTCCTCTCTTTTGTCCCCTAATTGACTCTCCTTGCATACCTTCATGTGCGCTGATACTGTTGTGTGCATTGTATACACACACACACACTTCTCATTTCTCATTTCTCCTTTTACGGACACAACTGAACACACAGATTGTGAATCCTAGAGGCAACCCGCACACACGCAGATGGAGAACACAAAAAGGTTAATTCCATCAGGATTTGAAGCTTGTGTTTTTTAGAGATAAGTTAATAACTCGGGGCTAAACGTCTCGAGGGAAGCGTGTTTTAATGATTTCATTTGTGTGCAAATTGGATCAGGAGTAGGAGTCTCTTTATTAGAGGAGAAAAGAGGACCTTGATTTACATGATCACAGTGAAATTACGGCGTGTCCCTGTTTCTGCATGTGTCATTGTGTGTCACTGAGAGCAGACTGCAGGTATACTATCCTTTCAGTGTATAAGAAATGGCTCCCTTTCAGTGCCATCGATTTGTCCTTGTCTTTTATCTGTCTCGAACATTTCTCAGACATCATCTTTCTCCCAGACACACCCTGGCTGTCTCCTTCAAAATTACTCGTTGAAGACCTTTTGTTTTCAGCAATCGCTCCCCTTCAACCGCATCAGCTCCCCGTAGACTACACGAGCGCATAAAGTTAGAGCACAGCTGTCATAGAGCCTCCGCCTCTCTCAGTGGTTTCCTGTGTTGCCAAATCTCAACAGCAGCAGCCACAAATATTTTGAGGCATCACATTGTGAAATGTCTGAATCTGAGCATGAATCCCTTCTGTGATTTAAACCCTGCCTCTAAAAACTCAGGTGTCATGAGCTTACCTACAGTATATTTACCTTATATCGGCTTGGATAAATCGTAGGGTTGTGTCAGGGAAAATCTCTATTGTAAGAAACAAATCAAACATGCTGATCCATCCACTGCGGCAACCCCTTGGGAAATAACAGAAGCTGAAGGTTATTTATATTTACTTTATATAGTATCTTCTTGATGTAGGAACATTTAAGGCCTCAGGCTACATCCACACTAATGCGTTTTCCTTTTGCGTCGTTTTCTCTCCGTTTTGGCCTCCCGTCCACACTGAGACGGCGTTTTCCTCAAGGAAAAAGGCAGCGTTTTGAAAACACTCTTGAAAACGCATACATTTCAAAACGGAGCTGCCCCGTCGCAGTGTGGACACTCGAAAATGCAGACTTTCTAAAATGATGAGGCATTTTAGTCATGTGATGCAGTCATGTGACCAATTAAACAAAGATAGTGGAGGGCATTATACAGCGGTTGTTTTGATTGCTCTAAATTTTGACAGCCCTAAAAAAGATTAATATCATATCAGATTAATTTTGGGGGCGATCGTGGCTCAGGGGGTTGGGAAGCGTATCTGTAACCGGAAGGTCGCCGGTTCGATCCCCAGGCTCTCTGTCCTGGTCGTTGTGTCCTTGGGCAGAGACACTTTACCCTGCCGCCTAGTGGTGGGTTTTTAAAATCGATTCTGGCTTGGATAATGTAAAATCGATTCATTAAAATCCTGAATCGATTTTTTAATATAAATTTATTTTGCCCGAAATGCCAGAATCTCTGGTGAAATCTCACAAAATTTTAACAACCACCAAACAGCTAAAACAGTAAATGAGAGCAGGAACACGGATTCTGCACAAAGACGTAAACACACAGCGCGACCCGCGGATCAGAATCAGTTAGATGTCGAATTTCTCACAGTCGGGGCTGAAAGCCGACAGCTCGCTGATTCTGATCTGTCGGCGGGTCCGCGCTTTGTGTTCACGCCCTTTATGAGCTGATTCTAAAGCTGTTAGTTTGATGTCTCTCCAAACAATATTGACCGAACCAGCAGCAAAAGAAGATCCAAACTAGCTTCACATAAACATCGTCATGTGTTCACTCTGACTTTTACTGTTTTGCTTCGACCACGATGCACAGCTCTCTCTCTCTCTGCACTGTTTTCTTCATTATTCGCTTGCTTGTTACGCACAAGTCTACCGTTGTTTACAGGCTGTCGGCCGACGGGTTTTTTTTTTCCGTTTTATAAACTTCCGAAAAGAAAACCTAATTTCTGCCGTTCAATACTGAACAAATTTAAACTTTTTAAAATTATGCAAAATGCAAAACGCTCAGCCATGTCTCTAATAAAAGCGCTGTAACGTCAGAGGTAACGTTCATATGTTGATTAATGGTTTTCCTTCGTTTTTGATGTACTGCAGAATATTTTTATAAAATCCCAGAACAGGAAAATCACCTTCATGTTTTTCTGTGTTTTATCCTCAGCTACTTTGACACAAAGGCATCTGCTGTGATGCTCACACCTTTGATAAAGTCTTGGTGTGTCAGCTTCCTTTTTATAGATAAAAAAAATGTAAATGTACTGATCTGAATTATAATATTTCTGACTGTCAAAATTTCCCAGATTCAAATCGAAGTGAATCGAATCGAATTATCGATTCGGGACCTTGTGAATCGGAATTGAATCGATTCTAGAAATCAGTGACGATACCCAGCCCTACTACCACCTACTGGTGATGGCCAGAGGGGCCGATGTCGCGATATGGCAGCCTCGCTTCTGTCAGTCTGCCCCAGGGCAGCTGTGGCTACAACCGTAGCTGCCTCCACCAGTGTGTGAGTGCCAGAGTGAATGAATAGTGGCATTGTAAAGCGCTTTGGGTGCCTTGAAAAGCGCTATATAAATCCAATCCATTATTATTATTATTATTATTATTATTATCAGTTTGTACATGCTCCAGATAGATTTTCTTCAAACTCTTTAATTCTCACTCGCTTTTGCTCATGCACAGGACTGGAACGTAAGCGTTTTCGGCCGTTTCAATGTGGACTCACAACTCTGTGAAAACGACTGAAAACGCTAGTGTGGACGCGGTCCGTTTTCAGACGAAAACGCCGTTTTCAAATCTATCCGGGCTAGTGTGGACGTAGTCTCAGTGATACAAGCCTACAGAGCAGGCAGTGGTCCCCGCATTGCCACTGAAACCAACACATTTCAAATGGTGCAGCTTTTACTTTGAAGGCAGAATTTCTCCTTTTTCTTGCACTTTTCAAATTTTCATTATCGCTTGGTGGGTAGTTGACGAGTGTTTCCAGACAAGCTGATGTCATCCATGCAAACTTTTTGCAACTGTGGCAGCCTGCTGGAGGCTAAAGCAATCCTGAGGGGGTTTTTAGTGCAGAACTGTATTCCTCTTTGTGACCAATTTCACGCTAGAGACTGTCAGCAACCTGCAGACTCCACTTGCTCACCAGCTTCTTTTCCCTTTCAGTCAGTGATTACATGACGGTCACTACATGGTATGTAGGCTGAGGGGCCTAACACTTTGGCCTTATAGGAAAGACATTACATACTAATTAAAGAATCTTGATGTTAAGAATTTAAAAAAAGATTTTGGTGACAAGTCCTGGCAAGCAAATATATCGTTAAAAGCTGAAAGTGGACATGTTAACATGAAAACATGGTCTTGGTTCTTAGTTGGCTTTCTCTAAGGTCTTTACACACCGAGTGTGCTTCGAAAAAACGACCAGAAATTCAGAACTATGTTCTTGTTTGTTCTTGTGAAGAAATGGAGATCTGATTCTCACAAGAAGGCAGCATCAAGGAGAATTTCATGGTTTGATCCAGGAGTTAAAGCTGTATCAAAACTGCATATTTCAGGATGTCAGTGGGGCAGTTTGAGCTCTTGTTGGCAGAGTTGGGACCACATCTGAGGAGGCAGAAGAATAATTTCAGAGAGCCGACTGACCTTGAGCAGCATCTAGCTCCGTGTCGGAGGTTAAACAGTATTATTCTACTATTTCAGTATATTCAGTGTGTGTGTTTTGAGCTACGAGTGCACTCGTTGCCAAATGGTCCCTGTGGAACCAGAGCCTGTTTTTTATGTTTGTACATTTAAAGCATAACCAGTTTTGGAAATCTATGTATGCTCAGGAAAATACAAACAGTGTTGCTGTTTAGATTTTGAATGTTTACATTTTACTCAGGTTCATAAGTGCTGCAGAGAAGCATGCCACTTTTACTGTAGTGTGATGTCAGATGAATAATAGCAGAATTAGTGTTTTTTTTCTTCTTCTTTTTTTAAAATTTGCATTAGTGGAACTAGCATAGGGAGTAACTGGAATCCCGGATGCTAACATTTATCATGAATTCAGGGATATGCAAAGCTAGATTATCTGTGCTTCATGTAAATGTCTCCAATTTGACTAATTGTGGGACAAAGCTTGTAACCAAGAAATTCATGCTCATTGTGTCCCATCAGATAAGCCTGTGCTCTCTCTCTGCCCGACTGCTGGCGCTGCGATATTCTTCCTTCACTTTTCATCTGAAACGACTGCAACGCTTTTAAATATGTTAAAATTCAGTCTGCGTAAGTACAGCATTAAGCATAAGTGGACCCACATGCTGGACACTGTATGTACGAACATGTAGGTGACTCATTACAGTCTTGTCAGTTTTATGCCCCACTGATCTGCAGTTTGTGATAAAATGACAAAAAAAAAGGCAGCACGGCAAAAAGAGAGGATGCAAATGTGCAGAGAAGAAATTAAATGCATTAAAAGTTAGAAATCCCGGATCCACGGTTAAATTCACAGTCCAATCCCAGGAAGAGACACAGATCCCTTTGGGTTTGTGTCAGGAAGAGCATCCGGCATTAAAAAAAAAAAGCTGCCAAATCGAACATGTGGCACTGCCCACTGTGGTGTCTCGTTGTTAAAAAGCCAGCAGCAGACAGAAGAGAAACTTTGTAAACTCTCCAAAATGCACCTGCTTTTTCTGCTGTACCAAGTCAAAGTATCTGCTGTGAAAAGGTTTGTGGCAAAGCTGTAATTTATCTCACTTAACAGGTAATAATAATGGATTGGATTTATATAGCGCTTTTCAAGGCACCCAAAGCGCTTTACAATGCCACTATTCATTTACTCTCACATTCACACACTGGTGGAGGCAGCTACGGTTGTAGCCACAGCTGCTCTGGGGCAGACTGACAGAAGCGAGGCTGCCATATCGCGCCATCGGCCCCTCTGGCCAACACCAGTAGGCGGTAGGTGAAGTGTCTTGCCCAAGGACACAACGACCAGGACAGAGAGCCCAGAGATCGAACCGACAACCTTTTACAACCGGTTACAGATACACTTCCCAACCCCCTGAGCCACTGTCGCCCAAGGTGTAGCACAAGAGTGTCACTCAAACTGTCTGTGCACGCCCCCACAGGCCTGTGGAGGGGACTAATCAGACACATTAACTGAAAACACCTGTGGATGTAATTACTGTAATACAACTACTGATTGTAAGGCCTCGGTGTAATAATTCAAAGTGCTCCCCTCAAAGAAGAATGAGTATAAGTGGTTTTAGCAAAACAGGAGCAAAAGTGCCTCTTATTTTGAAACTGTCTCACTGCTGCCTTCATTCTCATTAAACAGATTAATTAACAGAGTAGTGCACAATTAAATGCAGACAATAATGCGTGCAGAACACTGTACTCATTTTGTTGCTGTTGTTGTTTATTAAAGTAACACTTTTTACTTTAATAATCTAATTAAAAGTGACCTTTTCTGTAACATCACAAAAAGCCACAGCCAGTGTCAATGTAAGAGCTGCAAAGATGAGAAATATGCGACGAGTTATCGCCGCTTCTGACACTTTTACTGTTTATGAAGACTAGAAATCTGAGACCATATAAACACACACACTAATGAGACATCCCACTCTCAGGCTCGTCCTGTTTTGTCACTCGAATTGCCATTTTTTGAAAGTGCAGGCGTGGATGTGAAGCGCGCATCGGCTAGACAAGGTAATTTCCTGCGGAAGTCGGCGAGCAGGAGGGTTTTTTTTAGGGGGGGTGGGGGCTGAGGGCGCTCGGGTCTGGGTCGCGATGGGGCATGTGAGGGAGGAGGGGGAGGGCGGCAGAAAGTGTTGAGATTAATGGGCGAAAGGGTAAAGTTGATGTCGGCTCTACAGAGGAGAGGCTGAGTGAAGAAAAAGGAAGTGAGGAGGAGGGCGGTTAGTAGGTCATCTCAGAGGGGAGCACAGGTGTTTTGGGTGGAGGTGCGTGTGTCGTAACCGCTTACGCACACTGCTGAGAGAATCATAAGCGGCAGGACGTAAAGACGGGCGGGTGGTGGGAGGACAGGATGAAGATGAGGCAGGGCGATGTGGAGGATGAGGACATGACATGTCAAGAGGTCTCTGGCGCTCCACGAGTTTTGAAGAAGCTACATAATTAAGTAAAAATAACCCCAGAGGAAGGAGAGCGTCAAAAGGCAAGTCAGTAGAGATGCTGAGACAATCCTGGAAAGTAACTAAGTAGATTTACTCAAGTGCAATGTTCGGGTGAACAAAACCCTTTTTACTCCATAACATTTATCTGATCTGCAGGTCAGGTTGTTACATGAAAACATTAATGACACGGAACTGTTACCACTGTTTCTCCAACCTTTTTAGCTGCTAAAGAGTGAATTCCTCATCAAATGTCAAAATAACAAGCTGCACAATTTAAATAGCTACTGAAATTAGACTAAGATATGTGTTGCAGCCCGTTCTCACTCCCAAGGCGTAACATGGCGACGTTTTGTCACGTCCCGCGGCGTTCCTGAGGAACGCAAAAGGAGACCTTCGGCGTTCTTATGGTACGCGGCGGGTTATGGCCGAAATCCAGTGCAATGACGCTCCCGCGGTAATAGACGTTCCAGCCCTAAACCTAACCTTATCCCTAGCCCTAACCATAACCTTTTTCCTGATCTTAACCATGACTTTAATGATGTTAAATAGCGTGTTTTTCTAAGCGATTTCAAGAAAAAGAGCGAACATGTGTAGATTGAGTCCACATGGTTCTCATAGGTCGTCATTTAGGAACATGGTGGGTAGCCGAAAACGTAATATGTTGACGATTTGTCACCTAGCGTAAAATGTTACGCTTTGGGAGTGAGAACGTGTTGTACACAGAGGCGTGCTCTGAAACCCCCCATATTCAGGAAATCTGTGCCTTTAAAGATAATTACTTAAAATACATTCGTGAGGATAAGCAATACAATAACAACCACACAGTTAAGGTTAACTGGCTTTTGTATTATCTGTAATTTCACACACAGTACCAGAGGGATTAGACTCCATTAATCATGATCCTCAAAATTTACAGTGTTACCTTTATGGAGGGAATCACACTAATCTGCTTTGACTTTTAGCATGAATTCACTGAGTTTAACAAAAGGATTGTCTGACTGTTTAGGAATTACAGCCTTTTTTTATTCACAAATTCTTTCCTCGGTAAGAAAACGGTCTTGGAAAGTCAAGAACACTCTTGAAGAGTTAGATTTTAGATATCACTTTGAAGTCTACAATCAAGAGATGACTTCATGAATACAGAAGGTTTACAAGCCAATGAAAAGTAATGGTTTCACTTACGAACAAGAAGACCAGGTTAAACTTTGCCAGTGCCAGAAATGATCTGAACGAACCGGCACAGTTGGGAGAAAAATTCTTTAGACAGAAGAAACAGCTCATGATCCAGATCATAACACAGCATCTGTCTAACAAGATGGCAGCAGCGTTATGGCATCGGGACCTATGTCTGCTAGTGGAACTCAGTAACTAGCGTTTATAGATCATGTGACTGCCGATAGACGTAACAGGATGAATTGTTAAGTGCACATGGCTAAATCTGCAAAACCAATCAGACAGCACTTCGCTGTACAGATGGATAATGACCCAAAGCGTATTTCAAACGCAAAAGAGTTTCTCGAGGCAACGAAATTGGATAGTTTTAAGTTATTAAATACAAACCTGAAGGCAGAGAGACCTACAAACAAGCAGCAGCTGAAGGGAGCTTTAATAAAGATCTCAATCGATGAAACCACATGTAGCGATGTGGATTCTACACTTCAGGTTTGTATGTTTGTAAAACTCTTAAACAGTCAATGCAATGCTTTTGTTAGACACTTTAAATTAAAGCTGAAAGTCTGCACTTCAGTCACAGCTTGACTGTTTGATTTGAAACCGACTGTGGTGTAACCGAGGCAAAACCACAAAGAAAAGTGTCAGTGTCCAAAAAAACCTAACCGTGGACCTAACTGTATGTGTCCACTGTGACACAGACAATACTGACAGAGGGTGGTTTAGTTTAAGTGATAACTGACATGGTTTTTATTAAGAAAATGACCTGACAGTAGAATAAAAAAAGAGTCACTGTTACTTTTGATGCTCAAAGTAAATTCAGCCAATAACACTTTTGAGCTTTTATATTGTTTTCACTTGTGATTTTTTGGAAAGTGAAGGGTCTGAGGACTCGATGGAAGACTAGGTGGAGACGAGGGGTGGAGACGAGGGCAGCACTGGTGGATACATGGAAAAGAAGTGAGGGCAAAGAGGGGAAGATAAAGTCTGAAGCTAATTATATCCACAATGGAAGAAAAACAGGAGAGACGTCGAGAATGTGAGAGCAGAGACGTGTAATTATAGAGACGGGGTCATGAGAGCAGGGTGGGGTGGACCGCTTCACTCTAGGGGTCTAATTCCTCGTCTCATACTGTGTGTTTGTGTTTTCGTGTGTGTGCTCGTGTGTGTGTCTTTTCCACCTGAGGGCAGGGAGACGGTCAGCACTGGATAATATCCACAGAGACTTTTAAAATTCACAAATTAGCCACCGTGCCGTCACATCTCCCGCTCTCCTGTGCGCTCATTGATCCGAACACATTGATGTCTTTTCTTTGTTGTTCAAGTCAAGAATCAATCGATAACACCGATAATCATATTTGACAGGAGGCTTAGTCTTCGACCGTCGTGTCTGTCGGGAGCTTGAGTGGTCAGATAACGTTTTATTTTACGCTTCGTTTAAGCGGGCGCAGCTCCGAAGCACTGACCCCTTCCAGGTTTTGACCTTTTGTTGTAGCTTCTAACAGGAATAACATATTTGTCACATCTACTGTATGCGCTTTATCATTATGCAAACATGGAGCTCTGCTGCTGGAATAGTAATGGCATTGTTACTGTGGTTACCACCACTACTAATATATAGTGCAGGTGAGCTGACGGCCATCCAATCAAGCTTGCGCACTACTGCTGTCATGACAACCGTTAGCATGTTCATGTGTGAGAGTCGATAATTACTGGCGCTCGTGATGGGGCGAAGCAGCACATGTTCAAAGGCAGATTCTAAATATTAAAAGTTGTTTGAAACATTGAACTTAATTTTCTCCAATTTCCTCCTGCAAATGTTTAATTATTAGTGAGACCTCATTATTTTGTGTCTGTTTTAATGTGCTTTCAGACTTAGGCTCATTTGTTTAATTGCTGCATGCTGGCTTTACTTGAAATTTATTAGGTTGGACATGAGGGAAATATTAATATGTTGTGCTTTAGTATATTACGGTCCTCTACTTTTTAGCAATCATTAAAGAAGGCAGCAAAAGATGATCAAATGAGTCAAATAATATAAATAATGTTGGAATCTAAATCATTAAAACACACTGTTAAAAAAAAGATATATTTTACTTTTTAATATTTTCCACTAAACTATAGAAGAAAAGTTTTTACTTTTCTCCTTAATAATAAATTGAAATCAGCTTCTCACTCTCTGGACATGCTGCATGCACAAGGACGTTCATCTATTATTATGCATGCTCATATGGAAAAAAATGCTAATATGGTAAACAAATGGAAATATTGCATGATAACAATGATATCTGTATAAATTATTAGATATTTGGCAATTTACAAATATATAGGAAAGCTAACATGTTGATGGGCTAAAGCAGCAGAAGACCACAAACTTTGCAAACTTGTAGCTATTGCCTGTGATTTGGTTTGCATATACCAGATATTTTTCTGGGTATTGTCGCTGCCCATGTTCATCCCTTTATAACTACACGGAGGCAGCCAATCATCTGCTGGTTGCCTCTGTGAGGAAAAGGCAACATGTGACAAAGCTCAAATAATCTCAAACTGGGGTTTTGAGCATGACAATCAGTTCACTGCACTCAAGTGGCCCTCACAGTAACCAAATCTCAATCCAATAGAGCTTCAAGATGTGGAAGAACTGGAGATTTACATCGTGGATGTGCAACCAATAAATGTGCAGCATCTGTGTGATGCTGTCACATCAATATGGACCAAACTCCGTGAGGAATATTTTCAGCACCTTGTTGAATAATTGAATAATTAAGGCCGATCTAAAGGCAACAGGGGGTCTAACTCAATACTAGCAAAGTGTACCTAATGAAGTGACTTTACGATATCATAGTTAGACTTAACCTTACGGGGTCTGGCTTTTATCATTATTTCTAAATAATTCCCACCTATGTTTCCTGGAAATAACTATGCGTTGTCTCTAATTAAACAGAAAAGTGACTGTTTTAATTGGTATCCCTCTTCTTAATTAATTCTTGTTAATTACATGCAGAACCAGTCGTGCTAAACATGAAAAGATGTGAAATTGTAATAAATCTGTCTGCAGGCAAACAAACTAAACTAGCTTCCTTTTAAATTAAGTGAAATTAAGCAGAAATGTCCACAAAATTTGAAAAAGAACATGGCAAATAACACTCATTAACATCCCACTAATGTTATGTGAAAATGAGTAGCTGCTTCATCAAGTTACCCTGTTTTTTTTTCTGTGATTAAACAGAAAAGCTGAGAATGCTGTGATGGCGGAAGTGAAAAAGCAAAGAAAAATTAAATGGAAATGTACACGGATTTTTATTTCACTTGAAAAATGTGATTTATTATGGTAAGTGGAGGAGTTGGTGCATTTCAGTCAGACTGCACTGAATTCTTTTTATCTTTCAGTCCACTTTTTTTTCATTCAACACTTTTTTTTACAATTTGAAAATACGTATGAATAAATTATATGCAAAGTAAATGTATACACGTGAACATTTATGTGAATTAAAACCAACTTTTTTCAGGAAAAACCTTATTAGAAACTCAACAAGCGAAAATAACAGCCTGCCATCCAGCAGCTGTTTCTTTTCATGCTGCTGACCCAAAAAATAAAGACAGTTTGTTGGTGTGTTTTTGTAGAATAAAATCACAAAATCCTGTTTGTTGTCTAAAATGATAAATGGCATGACATTTTATCTGCAACAATGCCGAATGATTTCAGCAGACAAATGAAAACACTGTATGTCGGAAAATAACATTGTCTTCCACAGTGTGTGTCAGGACTGCGTGTGCATGTACGCTGGCATGCGTGTGTTTGTGTGTGTGTGTGTGTGTCAGCTCTGAGGGGAAATTCCTCTCTCAGGGCTGGGAGTTTTTCCTGTCGTAGAGCTGTGTTTGTACAGCCTGGCTTTGTCGGGATATCCTATCCTGCCCATGTCTGAGAGGGAGGGAGGGATGGAGGGAGGGATGAAGGGGGCACTGATAAGGGCGAGGGAGGATGAGAGGTGTGGAGAGTCAGGACGAGAAGCTGGAGGGAACAAATAAGAAGTGGAGCAGTGAAATGGACAGCTAAGGATGGCAAACATTTTTAAACCTTTATTTAATAGAATTTGTCATGCATTGATGTAACATAGTCCGCTGTAATCCTCAGCTTTCCGGTGTGAGGCTGCAGGCGAAGGGACTGTGCGAGACGACCAGACAGCCTGCAGCCTGAGGGAAGGGCCGATCTATCATCCAGACTAATTCTACTGTTTTGATGTTGTCTTGCTTTTGGGAAACCCCGGTTCTGTCCAGCTATGCTAGACTCAAACATTTGGACATGTGACAATCAGAAAGAGCATGCAGAGATACCGGGCTCAGATGTTTCAGAGAGGCTCGGTACAGTGAGTGGAAGACGGGAAGTGGTTTGGATAGAGGGACAGGGAAATAGGAGCAATTCCTTAGATGGACTGAATGTACAGGAAATCGAATATCTCCCATCTGTTCACAGGAAAACACACTGAACCACAGTTTAAGCATGCACTGAGACTTATAGACAAAATCTTTGTCTGTCTTGTTCCGATTATATTTAGGGAGGATGAGCTAAAATGAAATCCGAGATCCTACCAGGGGATGCAATAAACTGCACATCACAGAACTGTTTTAATATCTCAGGTCAAAATCTTCAGTGAAGATGAGAGAACAGCAAGAGAAACACAATAGAAACAAGAAATTAAACGCATGGGGGTCAAGACTTGAAATTCTTAGTCAATCGGGTTTTCATTTAAATCTGACTTTTATCTCAAGGGCTGATTATTTCTTCCAAAGAGAGATAAAGGTCATTTTAGGATATAAAACTGGAGTCAAACTAAGAAGGGAGATCGGCTATTTCTCAGGCACAGAAATTTGTAGAAAGAAATGGTACTGATATTAAATTTAGGTGAGTTATGTCAAGGAGAAATATATATGAGAAGAAAAAAATGTCTTTAATTTTTCTTTCTTTCTCGGTACACAGCATAAAATAGACAGAGGGAACAAGACCTGGTAGTCAAGAAAATTGTACATATTTTAATTAGTCTAAATGCCTCCGATGTATTTCATTATTGGCTAGGGAAGGACATTGTTAGTTTAGACAAAGCAACACTGACAGAATAAAAGATGAATGTAGCCACGGCGACATCACCCCGTGGTCTGTGAAATCCTGTTTTGAAGACTCCTAATGAGAATTTTCATCATTGCAAGTCTTGGCCAATGAACATACCCCAGACAATCCTTCATTCGAAACTTAGATTGACAAAAAATTATATAATTGGCTTAACAATACGATAACAAATGAGTAACTGAGACCATAAATTCAATAGTATTCAATTCTCTGTACAGAGAGTACCATTTCCCCATAAACTTCTATTCTAACTTAGTGAACGACTTAATATTATGTGGGAAAATTGCCACAATTAATTGTCAGGAGTAAGAACTGCAAAACAGGAGTGTTTGCAGTTGTTAAAGGAAAGACACTGTAATTTTGTTGTACATACAATGACAATAAACGATTTCAACTTCAAAATAACAGAGGCTAACAGAGGCTAAGAGGGGCTAACAGAGGCTAACAGAGGCTAACAGAGGCTAACATCGACAAAAACAGCAGAATACAGATTTATTGCTATGCTAAACTCCAACAGCACAAGTAATGATGGGAAGCCAGTACATTGTTAGCTAAAGCTAAGTAAGTTAGAATGCTTTACATATGATATCAAGTCAAAACTCTTTCAGTCAGATATATATATTTGAGGTAATCTTGCGTTTAGGACTTTCTGTCCTGCTTATGTTTGCTAATTACCTAGCTTTTAGCTCCTTTGTATAAAATAATCGTTTACATACTCACCTTATAAGCTGAAGATCACCAGTTTGATCTTAGGAGGAGACATAAAGAGCCAAAATCCTATATAGTAATATTTAGTTTTTGTAAAGTTAAATTAAGTTTAGGAGTTGACAAGGACAAGGACTAATGAGAAGGACTCTTATAATAAACAGGATGACATAGGGAAAGCAAGACTAATAAATTAAACTACAAGTAATCTAATGAAATTAATTTTAAGTACTAACAGAAGCTAGAATAATAAAATAATATATATATATATTTTTTAAAAACTCAAATTAAATATGGACATATAGATATCAAGGTGAAGCTAAATAAAATCGGAAAACTATAATCAGTAACCTAACTCAGTCACGGGTACAAAAAAACGACCCAACATCAAAATAATTTATAGAAACAAGGAAAACCAAAGAACTCCCATAACAAACCCAAAAACCATTACAGTCAGGCATGCTTCACAAACAGAGACATCAGCATATTTTATTTAAGACTATTACTATTAGAAAAACACAAAGGAGTTAAGCACATGATCCAGGCTGACAGAAGCACAGCTGCTACATACAAAAAGAAGTATGTGAATGTGTGTGAGAGAGAGTGAGCGAGGAAAAGTGCAGCACAAATTCAAACTGGCAAGTGTGATGACGTACATGCAAATTTCAGATCAACAACAGCAACAGGTCAGTAAGTTCAAGGCTCGTGTGCTCTGTTTTAGGATTGCTGCAAAGAAAACCTTTTAATCATTTTACAGTAAAATCAGTCACTTTTTGAGGGTTTTTTAAAATAGAAAAAACAATTTTGTACTAATAAATATATGTGGCTTAATATATCATTACATCTTCCAACTAACTGATGTATTATCATAATAACCTTTAACGCTAAACAATATCCATCTAATGTTAGGATTTCATACTTTCTATCTGATAAGCAGTTTGACAAGGCTAGATCCACTTCAAATAAAGTTTTACTAATGCCTCTTTATAGCAGCTAACAGAGGCTAACAGTAGCTAGTGGTGGCAAAATCAGTGGTTAACAGAGGCTAACAACATATAATAGTGGCAAAACAGCAAAGAGAGGCTAACAGAGACTAACAGAGGCTAACAGCAGCTACCAAGAAGCTAATAGTGACAAAAACCGTCAGCAGTAAAAACAGCCCCTAACAGAGGCTAACAGAGAATGAAACAGGAGTGCTCAACAACTCACTTCAGTATCCCTGTCATTGGACAGAAATAAGCAGAAATAATACTGGAATTCTTTCACATAGTTTTACAGCCTTCTCCAGAGTAAAGACATGGATATTTATAGATAAGGTTAACAGCGGAGTGACAGTCTACACTCTCCGATGAATGATGGCCAAAGTTATTTGTCCTCCAGTGACCACCGTAGCTAGGATTACACTCTCTATTTGGGAAGGTTAAAATCTATTACTGTGATTTTACCGCCTGTAATTTTAAAATCGTTACGCTCTCTTACTGTTGTGAGAGCAGATGACTCATTCAGGAATGGTGTCATTATTTTCCAAATGCCTAATTTCCTGTGTTTTGAGTCATTCCTATCAACTGTCCACATCTCAAAAGCCTGAGAATCTCTGATTTTTCTGAGAAAATTCCAGGGTGATGATATAAATGGTAAATGGCCTGTATTTGTATAGCGCTTTGCTAGTCCCTAAGGACCTTCCGATTACAAGGCAAACTCCCAACTCTTGAGCCACGATCGCCCCATATACATCTTAACAGGAAAACTGTGAAATTTTAGCACTCTACTGTTATTTGTTTGTTTGAATTAGCTTGAAACAAAAGTGGGTTAAAGCTTGTATCACAGATTTCCATATATGAGGTGTACATTATACTGCAACACTACAGTATAGTGTCACATCAGATGACTGGTCTTAAAGACGGTATGTGTGTGTGTGTGTGTTTATATAAGTTTATTGTGATATTCCAAAGAAATCACACCGTCATGAGCAAAACATTTTTTAATAGCAAACAAATAATGGTAGAGCTAAAATCTGGCAGTTTTTCTGTTAAGACGTGCATCATCACCCTGGGATTTTCTCAGGGAAATCAGAAATGGTCGCGCTAGCTTGTGCGATGTAGGCAAGACAAGAATCACTAAGAAGTGAATCACCTTCATAACACTTAAAAAAAGCTGTTTGCTTGGTTCTTATCTTGCTTCTTTATCTTGTTAACCTAATATGCTTATATGCATTTTATCATCATCATAAATATACAGCTTTTTCTGAAAACTCCTGTAAACCAGGAGGTTGATTTGAAAAGTCTCTTGTAGGTCCTAACATGAGGCTTCTTTGTTTAGTTGTGGGTTTCTTTGGTGGTGTTGTTGTTGTTTGTGGATTTTTTTGCTTGATTGATTTCGCCTGTGTTACATCATAAACATGTTATATCATATATAAATTATATAAATCATGGTAATGTTGGTCTCAGGACAACAGCCCCTTTGAAATGGAACGTGTTTTTCTTTTCCTGTTTCTAAACACACACACACACACACATCTTGTCCATTTGCCAGTTCCTGCTATCATCACTTTGGTCATTATCTCCACAGGCAGCACAAACATTATATTAAAAGGTTGTTTGTGTAGGGATAAAAAAAAAAATCACTTTTGTTTGTGTTGTTTGTGGGTTTTTTTTTTTTTTTTGTTGGGGTAGGAGGTTACTTTTCTCGATCCTGGCCCTAACAGCTTTGGTCTTTGCGACATCTTCACCAGGTTTCTGTGGCGTGACTGTGCATGTTTTGGAAAGACAGTTAGGAAGTTTATATTGCTGTGATAATATGAATCCCTACGGACACAATTGTTTTAGCTGTTGTGACTTTAACTTGGCAACCATGGTTAGTTTGACCCTTGCTGGCTGCCATACAGGACAACAGACCTCAGTGCAGATACACCCTTCCTTTATCAGAGCCTGGATTATAAGTTTGGATGCATGCAATTGTGGGAGGTGAGGGTGTGTGCTTTGCAGGCAAGTGAATAAGTTTTAGTCATACCGTTGGAGTGGAGTGTTGGCAAAAAAAAAGTGCATGGAAGGAAGGGTGAGGGAGGAGGGAGGGTGATTGTAAAGATGATAAGGCTGAGGGGGTGTGTGAAAACGCTACCAGTGCATTTTATAGGAGTGGACAGTTCATCACAGTTGTCTTCCTAGTCTCAAAGCTTTTTTTTTTATCAAACTGCTGCTGCAAAGATGTGTCTTATGTATCTTATCTTCTGGGCAGTGCTGAAGAGCAACCGAGTGCATTTGCTCAGTTTCACTTGAATATTAAGTTTTGAGGTAGTTCATTAGCTTCATGCTGCCATAATCCGGTGGTTAAGTGATGACGTGACGAATCCTACTTCCGGGCCTAAAGTAGTCTGCGTTTAATATGGCGTTTGTGTTGTTAACATGTTTAATGTTATGTATTTTCTTCTATTTAATCTCAAAAAGCTCCTAAAACAGTCAGTGATCACTGTTGACCTCCCTCGGCTTTTATTACCGCTAATCATTTATTTAAGCTCAGTTTTTAAAGCCTTAGGATGTAACTACAGCCCAGCCCATGCAGCCTCGGATGGATTATCTCAGTTGTTCTCCTGGCTGAAGTTTGGTCCTTTTACAGCATCCTGCCATGCGATTACATTTGTTCCTGACCACCGAGAACACTCACGTTAACTTTTATCGAGTGGAAAAAAAGTTAGCTTGTTTATGTTATGCTAACATAGCTGTGTCGCTAGCGGTCACATAGCACATCATTATATACCAGCTAGCCAAACTTCAGTAACCCTACAAATGTCACTGCTGTTTAGTTTTCTGTCTTCATTTATGTTGGAAGTGATAATAGAGCTTTATGTTTTAATTTGTTTCCAAACCCCCGCAGTCAGGACATGCTATATTGTATTTAGATAGAAGCTAGCGTGCTAACTTCCTGCTAACTTCTTACTCCGTTAAATGTCATAAATTCCGTTTTCATGGATGCCTGGATGTTAAACTCAAATGTTACACCTGGTAGAGCAGAACGCTGATCATTTTATTAAAGATGAAAGACTTTAGACAGTTTTTCAACTCTCAGTAATGCCATAGTGATGTTTGATATATGGACCTGCAGCGGAGTTTAGGCCCAGACACGGCTAGTGACGTCAGACTTAACGACCGGATTGATCTTTATGTAGGCTATAATTTGTTTTGTTTTTTTTAAATATAAATAATTACTATAACTTGCAAAGGGTGACCAAGAGATTGTGTGAAAATCACCCACAACAGTTCAAAACCAAAACAATATTTATATATTTTTTTGTTGTTTTTTTTTTTCCAAATAAGTCCAAGAAGATGTACCAGTTTGTAAACATTATTGTGCTGTAAAGTTGGACTTTTTAACATCAGAGTCAATGGGGACTGACGCACTTTTGGCACCTGCCTCCAGTGGCCAATAACGGAACTGCAGTTTTTGGCACTTCCTGGCTGGCTTCATTTTTCAGTCCTGTAGGTTGCTGCTTTGATAGTAGTTTGTTCCACACCGAGTGTGACCACAAAAACATGCATGCCCATAAAGTGCAAACAATACTTGTTACCATATACAGAAAATGTGTCTATTTTAAATCCCAAAGCGATTCCATCCAAGCCGTAGTACCCAGAGTGTGCCTGTGCAGGCAGGGAGAGGACATACAAACTCCACACAGAGAGGCTTCAGGTAGATCGGGGATTTGAACCCAGGACCTTCTTACTGTGATGTAGTGGTGCTAACCACTGTGATAGACTTGACTACACTATTTAAACAGGGAAAGAAAACATGACTTTGTTTTTTCCTTTTATTCAAACTGAATTAGATAAAGGAAGCATTTTCATCGGTTTCAGCTCTTCTGTTTTAGCCATCATAGTAGAATAAACCCATCTCACCTTTACAGCTACAGCTAGAAAGGCAAAAGCCCCCTTATAGGTGATTAACACAACTGGCCCAGAAAGGACTGACATAAAGCATGGTCCTCTGAACAGACATATAACAAACAATAACCAGATGTATTTAATGAATGCGTTTTCCCTATGCAGCTGTGAGTTATAAGATAGCTCCCTGAACTGGCACTCTGTCACTGAAACCCGTAATATAAATGAATTTAAATGATTGTCACCGGAGCCTTGGCTCTTACACATTGCTGGCTCAGTATAAACACTCCAATAATGTCATATAAAAACACATAATAACATAATAAGAGAAATTTTGCTGTGGAATGGATACTTTTATCGTTAATATTTTAAGCACCATTTGCTGATAAAACTGTGTGTGTGTGTGTGTGTGTGTGCAGGATATCTAGTTGTGGGTACACAACTGTAACGGTATTTCACTTAAACTGAGGATGTGATTCATTCTTCCAGCACGGATCTTGTATGGAATTAATTTCATAAAAAGTCGTCTCAAGATCCAACAGTGTAGCTGTAATTCATGAATACCAAACGTTGCTTCAGGTGAGAGTTTTAAGCCAAAGCCTAATGAGTCCAGCTGGTCCATCTGTGGGTTACCCACTATCTCCCAGGCTTAATGAACTGCCCGTGAGCCTTTTGCAGCCCAGCACATCTCATTAGCGCCACGACATCCAAGTATAGTGTGTGGGAGTTCGCCCACTTACTCAACTACCATTTCTTCTCATATCACATCAGTTATTTTGTCTTCTCCTTTAATCATCTCTCTTGTATCATCATCCGTTTGGTTTCACCTCCCTCTGACCTTTCTTCCATCTTCCTCCGGGCGTATATCTGAATCAGAGAAACTCCAGGACGCCTACAAATTATAAGTATTCTACCACAGTGGCGTTTTCCCTGCTGTACCTTTCTGTGCCCTTTTCTTTACATATCCCCCAAGTAATTATCCTCCCTTCCCCTTTTCTCTGTCCTTTTCTCCTTCTGTACCATCATTTGGTTCACCTTTTCCTCCCCTCTCCTCATCACTTGGGATACAAACACACCGGATGCTCTTTCTCTTGAAGCAGATCCCTGACTCAGTGCTTTCCGCTGCACAATTTTCGCTCCCCTAACATTTTGCGCCTTCAACGCAACCCTTCATCTTCTCCTCTGCTCTTCAAATGTGCCTTTTTCTGCCTCTGATGTTTTTGGGCCGACCTACCACACTTAACCTCTCCATCACTCGGTCACCTCCGGTGCCCATCACCTACTTCCCATCCATTTGTCCTGCAGCACCTCACTTCCCACTCCCCACCCGGGCAGTGCTGTCCCTCAGCAAAGACGTGACCACACATTCATGTAGCCCTTTAGAAGAACCTTACCCACAATGCACATGGTGGAGCGATTTGCATGACAGGCAGTGGTGCATTTCGCAGAGGGAGGGATCGGCCGGTGTATGTACACAGATAGAGAAACCCATAAAGGGAGCGAGAAGAACTGTAATGTTGGTTTGAATTATTCATAGCTGGTCTATAGGACAAATAAATGCATCAGGAAAGGGGAAGACACAAGCAAGAGCACCTGTTATCTATCCAGAGTGTGATATCTCTGTAAGCCCAAAGTCATGTATGCTCAAGTCCTCTGCTACTGCACTATGAGATAACAGTATATAGGCTGGCTATGTGTCCACTTAAAGCTCTGAATTTAATTAAAGTGTATTACTAAAGCTAGAAAAAAAGGGTGCACGTAACAGTCATTGAAGCGTCACACTGACTCCACTACATTTATTTGAGTTAAAGCTTTATTTACTATTTACATTCCTATAGATTAAGCTAGCAGCACATAACATTTTTGTTGTGGCCCAGCCTGCGGTACAACATTGGCATTCATGTGTGAGGATTTCACTTTGGGCATATGAGGTACTTAACCTCAGGCCAGACACCAGAATGGAGTGAAGGGATCAGTCTCACATGAAATCAGTGACAGTCATTTCATATTCCCCATCAGATCTTGTTTTTGTGATGAGCGAGTTTGTGCCTGAGGTTGCCAATAATCCTTTCCATTTTTCAGCATTCATAGCCTACTCAGCAAACTGATGTTTACACCGATGCATTTGTTTCTAGGACTGTTTGATCGTGAAAGCTAAATCCCAATAAAGACCAAAATGACTTTGAAATTGAAAATTGTGAGCTAAAACATGTTTGAAAGTCTGAGAAAAAAGCCTGGGAGGGAGGAGAGAACAATTTCTTTGTGTAATTTAATATATAAAAAAAAAAACCTCTGCATGTCATCACACTGACTGTGTTGTTTCTGTGTTTTTTTTTCCACAGAAGTCGTTCTCGCTGGTGTTGGAGGCTGTGGATTATGACAATGACACATCGAGTTCAGGCGAAGGTGTGTTTGCACGTCCCTGCGTTCCTTTTTATTCACGTGTAGTCAGGAATGTAAATAAAAGGGCGGCTGAATTAAATAACAATAAACAGAAGGAAAGTTGTGAGGGTGTTATTATTCCCCTCATCCTCACGCATGTCATGTTTTGAGGTTTGAAGCTAGAGAGCCTTTATACAGTCATCGCTTAAAACACCATTAAAGTGTTGAAGGTAAGTGACACGTTTAAAAAATGGAGGCGTCTTTACTGCATTTCCAGCTTTATCTGGTCAAGAAAAGAGTCACTTGTGAGTTTAAATATTAACAATCAACAGTTTTATAGATGAAAACAACACGGGTGCTTGTTTGTGAGCGCTTGCTGTCTGACATGATGAAACAATGTGAAAATATCCTTTGTGTCTTAATGTCTGTGATCTAACGAGTTTAGCGGGCCTTTTATCCAGACCCTTTAATTTCCTGCTCGTCTCAGTGCTGTTCCTCCTCATAATCGGGAAAAGCTCCGTGACAGGGAATGTGAGCGGCATGCTATAAAAAGCAACACACATACACACACAAGCACAGCCAGACAGATGTTTCTGTGCCTTCCTCATTCCTGTCATGCCACAATCCTTCCTTTGAGGGACCACTGCACTGCGGTCTCTCAGCCTCGGTGCTACCCAGAAGATGGCTGATGGGATGAGAAACTGGGATTTTCACCTCACATTTCTCTTTCGCCTTCCGTCTCTCCTTCGCTCTGCCCTCCAGCGACGCTCTTACATCTTGTTTGCATTATCTTCCGTTTCCACCTGAGCTCCTGACAGCCCTTACATTGGGCCTAAAGCTGTTCGCTAGGCTGACAGCTTAGCTCAGCCCAAACAGAGGCGTTCGGTAGCGGTCTGAATGGACTTAGCGGGCCGTGCTGCAGATCAGAAAGGATTACCAAGCATAACTGTACCTTCTGAAACGGTTCTTGGAAATACCAAGAAAATGTGATGTGCTATGAGCACAGACGGTGTGACCTTCACAGAGTTTTCTTCAAATAAAATGTAGCTTAAGTGTTAACGTGCAGGGGCGTACCTTGATCTGTTGAAGGAGAATTCCCGTTGGTTACAACTTTGGTCTTTGGCCTTGTTTTTGTTGAGTATACTGACAAGTAACTGTTTAGATAAGGGAACACGATGGTATCACAGCAATGAAATGAGATCAGTCAGACTGTAAAACTTCATACACGCCTGCAGTAGTTCACAGTAAGTAGGTAATATGCAGCAGGTTTTGGCACCTTTATTTTGTTTTATTTAGTTTCTTTCAGTTGTTTTACATATTCTCTATCCCGTTTTATGTTTATTTTGAAGGACACAGTCTTTTATTTAACTTTATTGCACAATAGACCTGATGGAAACACCTGTCACTACAACAGTGAAAATCGAATAAACAGCAAACTGCAGCCTCCTGAGCAATCATCAAGATGAGTAAACGCGCTCTGTAATAACCAATAATTTAATGGAGGCTGGAAATTTTGCAACACCAGGCTGCATCAGCTTTAACTCATAAGTCAGTGACTGAATGTTTACACAAAGTACGATTGAACAACAACATACAGGATAATATACTCAGAAAATAAACATGTCATTAAGTACATAAAGAAAAAATGAAAAGGCCTGCGTTGATCTTTTGGGCCTTGCAGTTCTTGTAACATCTCATTTCTGCAGTGCTGCCATTTCCCCAGATTTCAAAGGGTTTTCTAGTCAACAAAAAATGGATTATTTAATTCTTGAACTGAATTTTTCTGCTCAGATGTTTTGCAAAAGTGCCTTTCTTACTGCGTTACTGCCACCAGGGCAATAGCACAGAGAAAACAGTTTCTCACATGCTGTTGGATGTTTTGTGTACGCACCAAACATCAACCTCCGGGGCTTTAAATAAAGCTACAGCCTTCATAACTAGGGATGGGTATCGTTTAGGTTTTATCTGATACCGGTGCCAAACCGGTACTTTTGAAACGGTGCCAGTGCTTAAAGAATGGAGAACACAAAATTGGTCCAAAAACCTCTCATGTTCAGCTGTTTTTTTGTAAAAAGATAACAATGTTAGCCTTTTCTGCAGCTATGGGGCATATATGGTATCACTCTTGGCTGGAAGCAGTGCTTAAACAATGGAAAAAACAAACTTTGTCCAAAAACCTCTCATGTTTAACTGTTTTCCACTTTTTCTTTGGTCATTTTAGCCTTTTTGGCCAGGGAGAAGGGAGTATCTGCCATCAAACAAGAAGACAGCTGCATGTAGCTATGATGATGTTTGCTAGTTCACCTTACATGCATTAATGTAATAACGTGGTTAGCCTACTCAACGTAAATTACACACGAACAACATGAAGCTACTCACGCAGAGAAGAACGGCTGCTGCTGCATCATCATCCTCATCATTTCTGCTACACTGGCAGGGCTAGGGGCCAGGACTCTACTCTTCGGGTTTTTGGGGGATGTTGCTAACTCCGGGTCCGATAACAGGCACCACACCTGCAGTAGATGTGCTCGGTGTGAGGTCTCGCAGCAAGCTATCAAATATGGCGCATTTTTCGGCTTTTAAAAAAAACGCTATGCGTCGCCAGGTGTTTCATCGGATTTGAGGTGTTACCTCCTTTGACAGCATCACAGTATCAGCTTAAAGCACTTGTTGCAGCTGCTGAGTTTGCTTATTTTGCTGTGAAGTACAGCCAGACTTTTGACCGCTTCGCTTTGGGCATTTTTAATCTGTAGCTCTGCTCTAAAAGAACGTACGTACCTGGACCCGCCTACTATCCTCAGAAACGTAAAATGATTGGCTAGAATCTAAAGTGTATCACAGCTCAGGGAAATAAAGCACCGAAATGTGCGCTGCTTTTCGGTCTGGTTACTACCGTTTATGTCAGAACCGGATACCGGTACCCATCCCTATTCATAACACATGTACAGTGCAGTTTGTTTATAACTCACTAATTAAGGCTTAAAGTTAGGAGCAGGTCTGCTTTAACTGACCTGACACAGGCTGCTGCTTTTCCCAATTTGCGCTAATTAGTCACTGAACTAGATTTCTTAATCGTGTTTGTGCCTTTAATGAAATAATCGGAGAAAATAACTTGTATAAACCTGCGCTTCACTTTTGAAGAGTCAAATTCCATCCATCCATACATTCGTGCATTTTCTGCCACTGTCTGCCACAAAAAACCAACATGGCTGCTGTCAAAATCCTAAATTTGAACCTTTAAAACAGGGCTTCTGTACCAAATGCTTATTGTGACTACATCCATCTCTTCTATACACAGTGAAGACCCACTCACAGAACAAAAACCCCACAGGGACATTTATAACTTTCTCAGCGTAATGTTCCCATGTTCTCCTTCTGTTCGCGTATTCATTGGGTGATTTTGACAGCACGCTTGCTGCTGTGCTCCCCCGTGTTTCAGCTGCACCGATGTTACACCCACAGCCACAAAACTGCGAAAGTGGAATTCAATATTAGAAGCATTATAATCTCGACCAGCTTGTCACCAAAATTCAAGACACATGTTTAGACTTAGTCCCCCATCCATGTGAGAATAGTTTCACTGGGACTTTATACTAGCATGAAAACTGAAAATAAACATAGAAATGTCATGAGAACCCATGCACATCAAATTAAAAAATTAAAAAAAAAAAACCCTTCAGCTGATCTATTGGCTTCCACAAGGCTATTGATTCAAAATGAAGTCACGGGGAGGTGTTTTCTCTCATGCAGTGTTTTCTCACCATTGTCAAGGGCAAGCACTTCACAGCTTATACAAGACAGTAGGGGGACAATCTCCAGAGACAAGAAAACGACTTTTATTTTAACTCCCTGCAGATACAATCCCCATTTCTTTGCTGCTTATGTTTCTATAAAGTGTGATTTCATGAAGAGCTCAGGGCTTCTTGTTTCAGCTGTTCTGCCATCAATCTTCCTGTCTCTTGCACTCTCTCTTTTTTTAGGATGCCCATTAGCACCAGCCAGAGAGGCTATTCTTCCTGGGGTCCTCCACACCCCTCACATATTATTGTACCATCTTCTCTAATCACGTTACTGCGAAAATTGGGCTCTGTTACACACCTTCCCTGCTGTGCGGAATGATAATTCACTTACTTCTACTTCTTTTCTGGAAGAGAAATGGTGATGATGAAATTAACCCCCGGCCATGCCAGAGTCATAAAATAATGAAAAACCCACAATGCACTGCAGTAGCGTAATGAGTGTTTGTGAAACGGGGCCCTCGAGTTTGACTACAGGCGACGGCAGAGGAATCGTGCAGCGGCCGAGCTAACAGTCCGCTCAACGTCCGCTCTGTTCCCATCCCACCCACGCACGCACACACACACACACACACACACACACACACACACACACACACACACACACACACACACACACACTCACCAACCACTGTGTATCCCTGTTTTCATTCCTTTGGGTCAAACCGCAGTGATCTCATCTCTCCATCAGGCAGTTTGTTATGTGTGTGTCCTAATAGCTGCTTCCCTTCCTCTTTCACTCTGTTTGCCTCTGGCAGAATCTCTCTCTCACACACACACACACACACACACACACACACACACACACACACACACACACACTCGCACATTCTGTACACTCAGTCTCTCTTCACTGCTGACATACTTCCAATGAGGCTTCCTGTTCTGTCCTCCTATCATGCAATCTTTGCCTTTATCCTCACTAGCATCTCATAGATACACACATGGCATATACACCGAAACAACACACAGACACACACACTCACACCTATTCTGAGTACTGTGTGTCTGTTAACACCCTGTCAGAGAGCAATGAAAGTGACTTGGGGATGCCAGTGCCTCTGGGAAATCCCCTCCGGGGGTCAGGAGCAGCAGCCACTGCCCCGCTGTTGCCCTGAGGCTTGTCTGGTCCTCTCTCTGCACCTCCCCCTCCTCTCCAATAGCTAATCAAATGTTAAAGAGCTGCCTCATAGGGATGATCTCTTGGATATTTGTGGTGTCGCACAGCTCTGCGGAGCATTTTAGAGCCTCATTGTTTCATCATCCAGTGGTTTTCTTTTGTTGTTGTTGTTTTTTTGGTGAAATAGCTCTCATAAATCACCTGTACACAACCTGCTCGGCACAAAATGGCAAACACTAAAAGTTAGTGACTCACTGGTGGGTAACTTGTCACATTAAACAGCTAAAAACAGATATTTTTCAGGTGATGGAAAAAGAGCCAGACTCCATATGATGGTAACGTTGCTCCATAACTGCTCGATGTGTTAACAGGCGACTATTTGATTGAACTCGTGCCACATCAGCTTTGATGCTAATAATGTTAAGGAGTGTTTAGATTTATCTGCTGAATGTGGACACAGTTCCTCCTTCCCCAGATGTTTGGCACCCTTTGATTTCCCAGTGGCAGAGCAGCAAACAAAAGAAAGTATTTCTTCCTTCCTTCCTCCCTCAGGTCAGTTGATCGAGCGAATCCTGCTCTCCTCCATGCTGAACCCCGGTGAACAGTGGCAGACTTACCGTTACCACGGACGCTCTTTCAGCCTGGAGTACCGACTTCGTTTCCGCTGTCACTCCAACTACTACGGACCCTTCTGCAACAAGTTCTGCCGAGCCCGCGATGACTTCGTCGGCCACTTCAGCTGCGACCAAAGCGGCTCCAAGGTCTGCATGGAGGGCTGGACGGGGCCAGAGTGCAAAATAGGTAAGAAAAGGAACACAAAGGAGTCCACTGGTGTTTCCTCAAAGTTGTGCATTTGTTTGTGTGTGTATGTGTTTTTAAAAATCCAGTATTTGTCTCTATCTCATTCAAATATTAACACATAATCATTTTCTTCCTTTAATGCTCAACAAGACAATGTTTTTACCAAAAATGCTCCCTTAAATACTAAGTAGGTATTACTGTTACCATCAACAATGCAACACGTTATTAAGTTATCCAGTAACAGGGGTACAGCATTAGAAAAATAAACCCAGGCTTAATGTTTGCTGCGATGGATTACACTACTAAAGCCTGTACTGGTGGGAAAAAAAACCTTCAAATTCCTCAACACACAAACATATTTTGTAAACTGCCCAGATCAAAGAAGTCAACTAAAAATATTGGAGTCTGTCTCACACACACCCTGTGCAGGTTTGCCAGTTAATCACAGGGTCACAAAGACCCTTACTTCCACTTCAGAATCACTAATAATCTAACAAACGTATCTTTGGAGTCTAGCAGGACTTATAAAAAGAAAAAGAATCCCACACAGATACAGGTTAGATCAAACCTGACACAGGAAGGTCCCACCCAGCCAGGAGATACAAACACCTTCTTGGTGTGAGGCAGAGAACACCCTCCATCACAGTGTCACTCCACAAGTGACCTAACCTGAAGTTAATCAAATTTTTCTTCAGATCGTCTTTGTTTTCCTGTCTAATTTTAATCTTTGAAACTATTTAAAACTATTATTGTGATAAAAGTTTCGTGGATGTGTCATCTAAATATTCACACACAGCTTTAATAGCAATCTACAAGGTGAGAACAGGCCTCATTAATAAGGAATAAGCGCACACGTGCTTGTCTTAGTGTCAAAAAGACTTCAGGCCATTACACGGTTGCTCTCTGAAACAGTCCATCAGCAAAGACACGCTGGCTACCTTCTGTGGCGAGGGTGTGGAGGATTATTTTGTGTGACTCATCAACTGAGCGCCCTCACTCTGTGACCTCGGAGCGCTGCCATCACGTTGCAGCGGTTGAACTGAGTGAATGGAGGAAGCCAGAGTGGAAACCATGGGAACCCTGAAGGACACAGCTAGTTTAAGGACATCCTGCAACCCTGCCCATCTCACCCCTTTCTCACTTCATCTGACTTCCTCCTCGACACGACACTGATTGGACTGCAGGAAGGCAGGAAGCTCGCTCTGTTAGCCCCTGCAGGTTACTGTTGATGATGAAGTTCAGGGCGTTTTCAGGCTTAATTAAAGGCATTTTTGACCCTCATATGATGTGGCAGATACTCCGACGCCATACACGCGTCTACTCCATAAAAAAAACATTGTGTTATGGTATGATTCCAACCATGTTTTGCTTTTTTTTGGCTTTGCAGCGGTGTGCAGGCAGGGCTGTCATCAAACCCACGGCTCTTGCGATGTACCTGGAGAATGCAAGTAAGTGTATACTTGTACCGATATAGAAAATTGGAAATATGAAATATTATTTTGACTGTTACAATATAAAAATTGAGGAATGAAAACTTTAGTCAATACCAGAAGATGACAAAAAATGTGATTTTATATGAGCAGGTTAACTTTTTAAACCAAAACCTTCAGTCATTCGTTCATAAATGGCCAACCAAATGAATGGGAGTTTTTCTTTTAATATACACTAACCTTATGTTCAAAGCATTCTGGTTGGAACAAACAGCCAATCAGGAGAAAGGTGACTTAAATATGATGAATTGAGGGACTCTACCAAGTTCAATCCAAAAATAATGCACAAAGCTGTAAATACACAAACTTAGATCCCCTGTAAGTCCAGCAGTAGTGTTGCGGGTGTAGATTTAGTGCAGCTATCACATTAGAGGGATTTATTCTCTCTACAGATAAATTAACTTCAGTTGTAAAGTGGGTCTGAATGTACACTATATAAGGGGCCTCCTACATTGCATTACACCTGCAGGAGCTGCTTGGCTATGCCATGAAGATCCTGGCGCTCCGTTTTTACACCCAAGTCTGGAGCTCTGTTGTTGAGCCAGCAGTAGACTGACTCTACAGCTGGTGACCCCGCTCTGTAACTTTATGTGACTTTCTACTTTGTGACTGAGTCACTGTGCTCCTTAAAAGCTTCCACTTTGCAATAATACCACTTACAGTTGATCGTGGAACATCTAGGAGGGAAGAAATTTCACAACCTGACTTGTTGCAACGACTGCATCCTATTACAGTAACACACTGGAATTGAGTGAGCTCAAAGTTTAAGAGGAGTGGCTCAACACTTTAGTCCATATAGTATAGATTGATCTGCACACCAATGAGCTCCCACGTAAGGATTTAATTTGTGCTGCGCAGCATTTTCAAGTAACAGCGTCTTCCACAGAAGTCTAATGAAGCAAATAAAATCATCATCGAAACATCCCTCCAGGATTTCTATAACTATCACAGCAACAGCAGCTTCATAATGCAGATAATGAGATTCGTGGTTGTTCCAATCTGCCTCTCTGCTCACATCTTCTTCTTCTTTTTCTTTTAGGTGTCAATATGGCTGGAAGGGTCAGCTGTGCGACCAGTGTACGACGTTCCCAGGCTGCGTGTATGGGAGCTGCACCGAACCTTGGCAGTGTGTGTGCGACGTCAACTGGGGAGGACTGCTGTGTGACAAAGGTCCGACATGTGACCCGCTCCTTTTCTGTAGTAGAGAAGAAGAAAGTGTTTATGTGCGAGTGAGGGGGTTTCCACCCTTTTTTTCCAGTATCTCAGATATGCAACTGGAGTCGTGTGTGTTTAGGATACTGCGCTGGCTGTAGACACACAAAGTGATCAATCGCTAGGTAAAATTAACCACACAGCGTAGCAGGCACTATAAAATTAAAACTAAGTAAAAGTTTAGGCAGAAACTCTTGGAAAAAGCGAGCCGACTAACTCTCAACTGTCCAGATTTACTTCTACTCAGTGACCTTTTTGCACAGTTATACAGAATTCATGATTATTAATCTTATTTCTCTTATTTCTTTATGTCATGCTAAAGATACTTACTGTGTCACCTTTTTAAATTTTTGATTCTTTTCTATATATGAACTCGTAGGTTTACAAGAGTTTGGATTCAGCAACACACTGATGGATCCTTTGTTGTCCACAAGAGCTTCCAAAGACTCATTTAATATAAAAACACAGTAGAAGACTACATCATACGTAAAGATGAAAGTGCTCTGCCGTGTATTGTACGTTGACCAATAGCTCATCCTGTTTGTGTGGCTCTGAGACAAAGAGAGAGGCATCGTGTGTGCAGTCTTAGCGAGGCGTGGTTCTTCACACTTGTCTCCCTGCATGATCTTCTGTATAAGATAAGATAAAAGTCCCCGAGGATTTCGAGCGTCAGTATTTTCCCACCAAACTGTAGCAAAGTTCGCCCAGCATTATCCCAGCATATGACTCCTACCTCTGTCCCAGTGTGGGAGCCTAACCAGTGCCCACGGGACAGCGTATTGTGCAGGAGAAAGGTGATAGCCTTGGGTAAGGTGAACGTGAGCGGGGCTGGGCCGGCTGCTTTTAACTAGGTGGGGTCTTAAGCTGTTTCTGCGCATTCAAAAAGGCTCTGTAAAGAGCTGCAGTGAGACAAAGAGGCCATGGGCACCGAGGAAATGATTAAAGAAAGCAAAGCTCTAAACAGCCTCAACAATGGAGGAACAAGCCCTGCAGCTACTGGCCTGCACAGTCAACCCACAGAACAGACCTGGATACACCAGGCCTCTGTGTGTGTGTGTGTGTGTGTGTGTGTGTGTGTTCGCTGGATGTTTACCTGAAATAAAGTCAGACTAAGGCATCCTCATTCATTTTTCTATTCGCCTCTATGTCACTTTGTTTTTGCTGTGCGCTAATATCTAAAAACGAAACGCATCTTTTTGTGGGTTCAGATCTAAACTACTGTGGCACCCATCAGCCCTGTAAAAACGGCGGGACCTGCACGAACACAGAGCCCAACGAGTATCAGTGTGAGTGCCAGGAAGGCTTCAGAGGACGCAACTGTGACATCGGTGAGTCAACGTCAACAAACAGCAAAAGTGCTCTCGGTAATGTTTGTTTACACCAAGACTACTGAGTGGCACAAGGAGGAAATATCATAAATTGTTAGAGTTATTTAGAAAATTCCTACTTAGAAGTAGGGATGGGTATCGTTTAGGTTTTATCTGATACCGGTGCCAAACTGGTACTTTTGAAACGGTGCCGGTGCTTAAACGGTGCTCAAACCGGTGCTTAAAGAATGGAGAACACAAAATTGGTCCAAAAACCTCTCATGTTCAGCTGTTTTTTTTGTAAAAAGATAACAATGTTAGCCTTTTCTGTAGCTATAGGGGATTTATGGTATCACTCTTGGCTGGAAGCAGCTTAAACAATGGAAAAAACACAAACTTTGTCCAAAAACCTCTCATGTTCAGCTGTTTTTTTTGTAAAAAGATAACAATGTTAGCCTTTTCTGCAGCTATGGGGCATATATGGTATCACTCTTGGCTGGAAGCAGCTTAAACAATGGAAAAAAACACAAACTTTGTCCAAAAACCTCTCATGTTTAGCTGTTTTCCACTTTTTCTTTGGTCATTTTAGCCTTTTTGGCCAGGGTGAAGGGAGTATCTGCCATCAAACAAGAAGACAGCTGCATGTAGCTATGATGGTGTTTGCTAGTTCACCTTACATGCATTAATGTAATAACGTGGTTAGCCTACTCAACGTAAATTACACACGAACAACATGAAGCTACTCACGCAGAGAAGAACAGCTGCTGCTGCATCATCATCCGTCACCACCACACCCGCAGTAGATGCGCTCGGTGTGAGGTCTTGCAGCAAGCTATCAAATATGGCGCATTTTTCTGCTTTTAAAAAAACGCTATGCGTCGCCAGGTGTTTCATCAGATTCGAGGTGTTACCTCCTTTGACAGTATCACAGTATCAGCTTAAAGCACTTGTTGCAGCTGCTGAGTTTGCATCTTTTGCTGTGAAGTACAGTCAGACTTTTGACCGCTTCGCCTTGGGCGTTTTTAATCTGTAGCTCTGCTCTAAAAGAACGTACGTACCTGGACCCGCCTACTATCCTCAGAAACGTAAAATGATTGGCTAGAATTCAAAGTGTATCACATCTCAGGAAAAAAAAGCACCGAAATGTGCGCTGCTTTTCGTTCTGGTTACTACCGTTTATGTCAGAACCGGATACCGGTACCCATCCCTACTTATAAGTAGTCTTTACATGTACACATGTTAACCCCAGTGTAACGTGGGACTCTACAAATTCATTCTTACTTCAACGTTTGTTTTCTAGTTTATTTATATTATATTTGTATAAGCCATTCACAATTTTCCACAATATTGTTTGTCAAAGTTAATAACCGTTATGAGAGAAACAAACTGCACCAGCTTTTCATTTACACTTTCCTCCCCTCCTTCCTCCCTTTAGTGGAACACGCGTGCTTGTCTTCCCCGTGTATGAACGGAGCGACCTGTGTGGAAGACCAAACAGGGTTCAGTTGCATCTGTAGCGAAGGCTGGACTGGACACACCTGCACAGATGGTGATTGTCGATGCCGCTCACACTCGTGTCTTACTGAGCTGAGGGGCCGGGGCGCTGTGAGATTGTCTGTGATTGGTTATTATTGGATCAAAGCCAGCGAGTGACTCTAATCAATGCAACAGAGGAAGTTAAATTAGCCTAAACATCTTTCCCTGTGTGTGTGTGTGTGGGGGGGGGGTGCAGGAATGCATTTGTATTTGTATCACTAGAACAATCAAGACCCTCTGTTGGAGCACTTATAATCAGCAATTGCATTAATATAAGCAGAGGTGGCACTGTGAATTATTACATGTTTTTTTGTTTCTTTTTTTTAATGGCAGTAATTAGAAGGTATTTATTATCAGGTCTTTTACTCATGTGAGCTTTTTCCCATGTAATTTGATTACTTTAATCACATAATTGGGAATTTGTGGAGTGACATCCGGTTCTCTTGCGATGTGCGTGAAAGTGAAAAAAGTAGCAAAGTGTCTGCCAAGTGAATGTAAGCTGAGACTGCTGCTGTTCTGGATTGGTGTGGCATTGTTGTTCTTGGCCGTATGTGGATGTCAGTAGTCTGATGTTTTTCTTAAAAATATGCAAAGCCAGACTGTCTTTACTTTAATCGCACAAAGACAAGAGCAGCCTTTAAGGGCGCTGTGACATGCAGTCTCCTCTAACACATGCTGAAGCGTTTATTCAGACTCAGATTCTTCTGGATAAACACGACATCAGGCTTTCTCTGCTTCTGCTAGGTTGACAAAACCCAGTGAGAGATAACGATGGTGGTTATCAACGTTCTGCTTTCTGCTTCTCTCACATGAAACAGTGGCTTGACGCCTCATCTTCCACGTAATGTAGGACAATGTGACGGCGCATGCATCAGTTAGAGCAGAGGTGTGTGAGGCCCGTGGGTAAGAATCGGCCTGGGAAAGACTCCAATCTGATCCACTGGATGGCTTTGGAAAATATAAAGAATGGCATAAATTTTGAATTGTGTAATTTATTTTTAGATGTTTTACAGCTTTTTTTCTATCGGTGAATTGCACCTCTTTTCCTTGTATCAAGATGGGTCAGAAATGAAATGTTAAGTTAAACACCTTTACAGTGACTTTACTAGTCCAACCCATTTCAGATCAAAGTGGCCTCACAATGTAAAATGAGTTTGACAACCTTGAGTTTAAAGGCACAGGTTTGGAGAAATATGAAGGATATAGTCAATTCAAATCAAAATTAGCACAGTAGGGGAGACCGGGGATAGTTGTAACATTTTTGACATTTCTGTCTGTAAATTAGAGCTCTTTTAAGGTAGTGGATTCAAAATGTAATGCAAAGTATTTACATGTCTCGGCTATTAAATAGTGCAGCTATTCTCTCTGCAGCACAATTACCCATTGCATGTATGGTCTCAAACACAAAGAGTGAAATGTTACAATTAACCCCATAGTCTGGGTTAGTTGTAACATATCCTGGGATGAAATGTAACACAATGAAATAAGGGTACTGACAAAACATTAACATGTAATCTTTGTTTATTCAACACATGAATGCATTTAGAGCCATTTATGTAGCTGTGTGTGTGTGTGTGTGTGTGTGTGTGTGTGTGTGTGTGTGTGTGTGTGTGTGTGTGACAGAATGCCGAAATCTAGCTTTTGAACATATTCCAACCCCCCAAAAAAGACAAATTATGGAATTTTCTGCAACTGAATATTTCATTAATTTTGGTTGGTCTTCCTTGAGTTTGGCCTCATTGGCTCAGTGGGCATTATAACCTACAACTCTTGCACCAACTTTTGAACATAACAATGAAGCTGAAAAAATGTAGTTGTTCACCAGCATCGCATCGGCTTACCTTGGTGTGGTTTGCAAAGTGCTTCAGAAAGATGAGGAAATCTGTTTCTTGCACCCATCCTGATTTATTTCCATTACCAGTACTTCCTACTGGTCCATCTCTGACACAGTGGCCTGCATAATGTATGTGTGGGAACACAAACAGTGGAGGAATTGTGTTGCCAATGGCATTAACCGCATATACAAAAGCGACCAGTGAACCTCTCTCTGCTGATGTCGTTGCCCCAACTTGTTTAATATAAGTTAAAGTAATAGTGTGGTAAGTTGTAACATCTGCATTATTGTTACAACTGACCCAGACTGTTGCTGTTACAACTGACCCAGACTCCTATAGCCATGAACTAGCTAACATTACAGCCAACGGCTAAAACATTAGCACTAAAGACCTACACAGAATATATCCCCATAGACATACAAATAACATAATTTAAGTTTGATGAGTTTAACTGCAAAGCAGATAATGCTATTAGAAATTGAAATAAAGTAGAAAAACTTACTTTTTGGCATACAAATTACTTTTTTTCGTGTTAAATTGTCTGTGTTTGACAAAATGTGCTGATTTTTCACATGTGATAGCAGAACTGAGTTGGGCATGTACAGGATGAGTCACATCATTTGAAACTTAGCCCTGATTGGAGAAATTGGAAATGTTACAACTGACCCACGTTACAACTATCCCCGGTCTCCCCTAGCACATTTTAAACAACCACAGGTGGCCAAAATCCTGTGAAAGATATACAAAACATACACTATGTATAATAGTTGTTAATTAAACAATTACAAATACACTCAAAATCCAATTTTTTTTAAAATATTTTGATTTTACCTGTCTGCCTGTGGCTTGTTAGAGCTGTGTGTTAGAGCTCAGTTTCATTTAGACATAATCATTGTGACATGCAAATCAGGACAAGATGTAATTCTGCAATAGGGGTGCTGGTTTAGGTCACTCACCCATATGTTGTAAAGCTAACACAGAGGCTCAGGTTTGCAGCTGGTCTCATTCCCAGCTTTCCCGTTATCTCGCCACTATTTTATTAACTCGATACAAAGGCTAAAAAGCACAAAAATATGAGAGCAAAAGCCATTTTCAAATCTCTGCTCTGTTAGCTGTAATTACAGCGGTGTGAAATGGACTTGGCAGCAAAAAAAGGAGCAAGAATATAAAAAAAGATATTCATGTTCTGCATCAACCGAATGCACATAACTTCACCGCAGGGCTCCTTTCAGTGAGGCTAGTAGGATACATCTCAGGAGGGTGCCTGTTATCTATTTCGTGCTTACAGCATGTTGTCTGGAAAATAATTAGCTCAGTGAAAACCCAAAGTCTGGTCTCCGGTTGTGTGGTTAGCGCAAGTTACCATGGTGAAAATAGAGGCGCCTTACTGACCTACTAATCCTGCTTCATAGTACATGCCCCCCCGCTGATCTCCCATAAACACAGTTTTTCTTTTTCTTTTTGTGAGTATGAAAGATGTCAAATCATTAAACATAGCGGTTCATCCTTATATTCAGAAACTGTCCCTCTTAAAAGAAAGAAAGGCGGAGATATCGCCACTAACAATCACAAGTATGCATCAAGCTCAGAAATGCTGGATTGTATAGTTCCCATGATCCCAATCCTGTAATCTGGGCTTTCTTTGATGTTATCAGGAGATTTTTTTGTTTTTTGTTTTATTTTTTCACTCATTATAGAAAGTTCCTTCACAGGCACAGAGGACCTGATGCCTCTTTGAATTGCTTAACATCATGGTTTGGTGTAATACAAGTAAACCACACTTAAATATATGTCTGTTTGTAGGTTAAATGCTTTTAAAGACTGCGTTAGTTCCCGCTCACTCAGCCGCATACATTTTTGATCTGCACGCGGCTAAAGGTCAAGCTGAGCAGAGCTGTCAGAACAGTCTGGGTTTTTCGGTCGTGTGGTCTGCTGTGCGTGTGTGTGCGTGTGTGGGTGGGTGGGTGGGTGGGTGTGCGTGACGGCAGGTGAGATTGGATCACACGGGTTATGGTCTTTCAAAGCTGTCTGTAAACAAGAACAGTTCCACATCCTCAGCTTTCACCTCGTGCAGGATAAACAGCGCTGTGGCATGTAAACAATTCAGCTGAAAGCATTTTTATCAAACAGTGAGAGCAGAGGGATAAACGGGGGAATAAAAGTTATGTTTATTTTTGCTCTTGTTGTTTGTTGCTCGCTTGATTAACAGTCAGAGAGGCGGCCTATCTCTGCAGGCTATGTGTTGTGCAGGGGGGGGGACTCTCCAGGGAACATACAGCAAGAAGATTGTTAGGCTTGCAAGGAATGACAACCAAAACCACAAGATAGCTTTGTTTTCAGACTAGATTTATATATATAACCAATATTAATTAAAGGCTTCTTTGTTTGTTATGAATTCTCCGTCTCAGTTTTGGAGATGTGCCGTTAACTTGACAGGATTATTGTTGTTCGGGGTCAGGAAAATGGAAAATGGTTCTTCTGTAGGGTTAGGTAAATGAAAAAAGGTTATGAGAGAGACAGAGATGTACACCACAGAGATATGCATGGGAAAAGTTATGATGCCCTCTTTAAGTTATGCATGGTTAACCCCTAAGTGGGGAGCTTCTCTTTGTCTGAATGTGATGTTTTTCCTGTTTTAAATTCCTTGTCAGATGGGTAGAACCACACATGGCAGCCTCATTTTTATTTCTGTCCAACCCCCGGCTTTGCCATCCTTTCCCTTATTCAAATGCGCTCCTTCCTCCCTCCTCTTTGGGAAAGATTTGAGATGATTGTATTCATCACTGTTTGCACAGAAACCAGAGCAGCAGAAAGAACAAAAACACGAACGCATCAAAGCTTCCTCACACCAATACTACCCTTCAGATCACACATGCACAAGCTGCCTCCTTAATGTTCTCACTCACGCTCCCGTCACACAGGCCAGTAAGTTCATATATATTATTCTCTGTTTGTCTTCTCAGCGGTGAAGCAGTGTGATCGCAGCCCCTGTGGCCATGGAGCAACGTGTGAAGAAGCTCCTGGAGGTTATCGCTGCCTCTGTCCACCTGGATGGACCGGCAGGACGTGCCAGCTGGGTCAGTGGGTCATCGTATGCCTGCTCTTCTTTATCTTACTATAATACAACAAATTACTCTCTGTCTGCAAGCTCCTCCCACACAATCAAGAGCTAAGCAATCAAACTTGGCACACAGGTATATCTTAGGCCCTTGAAGGTTCTTATCTATCCCGCCTTCATGTTGCCTAGAAACCACATACCAATGGGCTGAAATTCCCTTTTCTTTAGCATTTATGCGCCTCTATGTGCTTTTAGCTGCTGCCTTATCTGGCAACGAGTCCTCAGAGCAGATTGATCTGCATCTTTGATTTGACAACGATTTTATTCATGACAGAACCCTCCCTGTTTATCCGGGCCCACTTTGCATGTAAGGTGAATGTGTTGACCGCGACACCACAGCATCTCTGCACCTACAACACCTTAAAAAAAGCCACTGTGCCAATTTCGTTTCATAATGATGTCTCATTTCTATTTATAAAACTTGAATATTATAATATATTATGACTCCATCATGTTGCCTAGCAACCTCCTGGTTGGTATGTACTAGTGTTGTAAAGTTTGCATAAATATAGTCACTTTCAGCACAGGGCCAGTATACCATAGTAGTGGATAAATAAAAGAGTAATAGAACAAATAGTAAATCATGTTAGTGTTTATTGACTTTAGTTGGATTATATCACATTTTTGTTGAATTTCTTTTACTCAAACTGATCACAGTTCGTGAAAATAATGACCAGGTTAATGGCACAAGGTCCAGTTAGTATCTGCTCATGGGCACCTGCTCTGTTGTTTCATATATGCGGAGACTCGGTTTCCATTTTTCTGAGTACTTTAAGTGTTTTTTCTCTGTGAACCGAAGTGTTGTTGACTTCACAAAAGAGAAAATAGTCTTGACTGTTCTGGAGCTTTCAGCTGGTTATTTTTTTTTGGGATCATCTGAGCAAAATGATGGACTAAATGAAAGGTGTGATTTCAATGCATGTACAAATATAAATAGAAATATAGTATCTGTAGTCCCAGTGACATAAATCTCGTCATTAGATAGTAAATACTCAGATGTGAACATCCACATGGCTGCATATTTGTTTTGAAACCTCCGACTTGTCCACAACAATTTATATTATAATGCACCAACTACACATGACAAAAGAAGGGTAACAGGAACTCGGCCGTCAGGTCTCAGTAGAATATAATCTAGGCTTTAGCCAAGCTTTCTTGTCATTTCTTTGAATAGTCTTCAGGACTAGTTTTCCAGGCTTCTTGAAGGACAAAGCTCTTCTTTGGATGTTGGCTGCCTTTTGTTCTGTTTTCTGTCAAGATGATCCCAAACTGCTCAAGTACTGCTGAAGGTCTGGGCTCAGGGGACTGATAGTGTACGATTGTGTTTTTTCAGTCTTTTACTGCATGTGCAGGGTGTTTGGGATCATTGTCATGCCGAAAAATGAAGCTGCTGATAATCAGAAGCTTTTTGGATGGTATACCATGGCGATTGCCAACACTACTGGCTGAAATGCAGTCCCAAACTATGGGATGGCTGAAGACACTCACTGTTGTGCCTCTATCCAGACCTCCTCCGTACATACTGATGACAATTTGAACCACAAATTTCAAATTCAGATTTTTCAGACCTGCTGCCACTGATTTTTCCATCCATTTCTTGGGTAATTTGGCATACCTCAGCCTTTTGTCCCTGTTTTTTTCCCTTATGATGATCAAGTACAAGTGAAAAAAGTGTTGAAATAGTTGGAAGATCTTTAAGAACTTTTGGTCTGGCACCTTGGCTCAAAAAATATAAAGAAATGAGGGGTGGATTGAGACTTCTGCACAGTACTATATGTGTATTTGACATTTTGACATCGTCGCCTTAAAAAAATTAAAATCTAATATTTTAAAAGGTTCAGGACTGCAATGCAAGTGTTAAAGTGTATTTTTATTCTTTAGGGTGCAGAGATGATGTCTGCTAATGCTAAATCTGTACATCTCAAGACAAGCTGCCATAACTGGGAATTAACCTGCACGGATATGTTTCGTTTGGGATCAGGATCTACAAGCTATTTGGGAAAAGTGTTACTAACAAGTAGGGATGGGTACCGGTATCCGGTGCCATGATGGCACCGGATAAAACCTAAACGATACCCATCCCTACTAACAAGACAACTGATCAGAGATCCTTATTTTCAAAGGAAACTATTCATAGGAGTTTAAACAAGAATCCTCTGAGAACAAATTCAATCTGAGCTTGTTTTAAAAAGCTGGGAACGCTTGTGTTCCACTTGAAGCTAAATATGAATTTAAAGCGCAAATTAAAGAGGCAGAAAAGCCAGCAGCATGTTAATTTTCCCATCAACCCATGCTGCCTGAGAATCAGTAGTCTCTTAATGCACCGTCACGTCTCTTTGGGCTGCATTTGCTCATATTGACAAGCCTGCACCCAGAGGGTTGTTGTATTAGATACTACAGCAGAGGGAGTATTGTATGGGCTCAGGTCAAACACACACGCACACACACACAGTGTATATACACATGCTGGGCTTTGGGGTGATGAAGTAAAAACTAAGACATATTTCAGGATGACAGCCTCTCCTACTCCTCGGTGTTACAGCGATATGTCACTCTGACACTTGATGATCCTCCATAGTTCCACATCACGGGCCAATGGCTCACAGTACAACACACACACGTGCCCACACACACACACACACAGTGTTTGGACACGTGTTATAAAACTCTTTATAGCCTGAGCCAATAGGCAGAACATCAGCAGCACCTGAAACAGTAAAAGTCAATTACACTTGCTGATCAGTTTCAGCTGATTTCTTCACCCACATTTTCTCCCACAGCAGGATGGATCCTCAGGCTCTTACCATTGATAGCCTTTCCATATTCACACACACACCCCCACCTAAATCCTAATAGGCCTCTGGCTGACGGTAAATGGTTTAGATTACCTATAACTGACTCACTACTTCCTCTTTATTCATTGAGCATTTCTTTCTAATCCTCCGTCTATCCTTTTGGAGCCAAGCGCTCGAGGGCTCCTGGCTTCAACACTCCCAGAACAACAGAGGGTGGGAATGGGCAGTGATAAACTTAAAGCAGCAGGGAGTTCTGTGCATAAACAAATAAGATGCTGCAAGGTTTTTGCTGACACGCAACCCTCGACTGTAGGGTCTGCCCAGCACCTCTCCACTTCCAGGTTCGAGCACCCAGTGCAAAACTGAACTGTTTAAATGGCGGGTAAAGATCATTTGAACTCAGTGGGAGACATGCAGGATTTGATTTGATGGGTTTTGATGGGACGCTTAGATGGAGGGATTTAGGTGATGTTTTATCTCGCTGAATCAGTGCGGTGCTGTTTGTACGTTCTCCAACAAGGTTACGCTCAAATTTTGTTTTTATTAATATTGGCCTTCTGTTTTGAGGGAAAAGTACTGGTGCAAACCAGGGCCATCTGAGACAGCTCTCTGCGTAATCCCCAAAATGATTTGTGTTGGTAACTTAGCCTGATTGTGAAACTGAATTACAGTCATTGATACAAATGAATAAAAAACACAGACATGTCCTCTGACATTAAAAAAAGACGTTTCCCCCAAAAGGATCAATAAAACTAATCTGGGCTTTAAAAGTATATAAATGTTTCTCACCTCATCACCTTAATGAGATTTTATCTTAACGGGCTTCAAATGTTTAATTTCTTATTACTTAAATGTTGTGTTAACCTTTATCCAATCAACTGTCTTAGTGTGTTTTGTGTTTCTGATAGACTGCATATAAAACATATATTTGAGCCCGTTCTCACTCCTGAGGCGTAACATGCCGACGTTTTGTCACGTCCCGCGGCGTTCCTGAGGAACGCGAAAGGAGACCTTCGGCGTTCTTATGGTACGCGGCGGGTTATGGCCGAAATCCAGTGCAATGACGCTCCCGCGGTAATAGACGTTCCAGCCCTGTATTCCAGCCCTAAACGTAACCTTATCCCTAGCCCTAACCATAACCTTTTTCCTGAGGTTAACCAGGACTTTAATGATGTTAAATAGCGTGTTTCTAAGCGATTTGAAGAAAAAGAGCGAACATGTGTAGATTGAGTCCAAACGGTTCTCATATTTCCTCATTTTTCCGAGGTCGTCATTTAGGAACGTGGTGGGTAGCCGAAAACGTAATATGTTGACGATTTGTCACCTAGCGTAAAATGTTACGCTTTGGGAGTGAGAACGTGTTGTATATTTATATATCTGGAATCAGCCTTAAGTGGCCATTAGGGGAACTGCAGTTTTTGCTGCTCCCACGTGAGCTCCGTTTTTGATCCCCTCATGTTGGCTGTGCTTCCATTGTGTAAAAGTGATAATATATGCCCAGATATGTTTTTATATTATCAAAGTTAATAATTTTACTAACTTTTTGATTAGTAATTCAATAGAAGGCACTGAAAGCTGTAAACTGTGAGGGGTACTTTTAAGGAGGTATTTTATCAAAATCTAAATTCTTTGTTTTTTTTGTTTTTCAGACAACAATGAATGTGAGTCGAGCATCTGCATCCACGCCCGCTCCTGTCGCAACCTGATCGGAAGTTACCTGTGTGACTGCCTTCCTGGATGGACGGGGCCTAACTGTGACATCAGTAAGTGCACAAGGATGGAAAAAAAGTAACGAAGGAAAATAATTTTATAAGTAAAGAGAGAAGAGACAATCCTGCGACAGATAGTAAACCATGAAGAGCCGTTAAACAGCAGGTCTGACTCCCTGTGGGCTGGAAATCATTTTACTCCAGCTCCAGTTTCATCAATCATCCTTCACAACGTATCACTGCAGTGCACTGAAAATGCAACGAACACTATGTAAAGGTCTCTTTTGGCTGTTCTCTCCTGTTGCTTTGTGCTAACTTTAGTCTCTTCTGTCTTCACTTTGAACATGTTTGATTACAACGTTTATAGATATCATAGATATTCTGTGTTTGTGGGAGAAATTAATGTGGCATTCCTCGTTTCCCCGCAGGGAACAGCAGCTGTCAGGGTTTGTGTTTGAATGGTGGACGTTGTGAGGTAAGACTCCTGCCTGCCTCTCTCTGTCTAATTTGCCTACAGTCTCTGCACCTGCTTCGTTGTTCTCGTCTTAAGTTTTTCCCTACTCAGCATTCACATTATCTTGATCATTTTTCAGTATTTCAAAGAAAATATTGATATATAATATAATATTCAATATGAGCTTTTAGGCATGTCAGCAGGGGCGCCACAAAGGGGGGACCACCCCACCACACCATGTGCAACTCCAATATTTTAAGTGGCCCCCATATGGCCACCCCAATAAAAAAAGTCTGGAGGTGCCCCTGTATGTCAGACATTATTCAGTAAAAGGTTTTGAAGCTGCTGTGCTTTAAGTTAACTTAAATGTTCTCTTAAATATTAATCTGCCTGTCGCAGATCCTCTGTAACCCTCCCCAGTGCTCTTTTCCCACACTTCATTTCTTCATGTCACTCATATAAATTACACACAGTTGTGGTCAGACGATTAGATACACTCATCATGGGCATGACTGTCATGGTAATTTGGGGCTTTTAAGGTTTTTTGAACTGTTCTTTTCCTGCATTCAATGATTGTACAACTGTTTGAATTTATTTTCTACTTTCTCTCATCCACAAGAGCTAAGATGTATACTCAATTAAATATTTTAATAAGTGGTACTGAAAATTAATTGGATAAGACCGAGGCCTGTTAACTTCTTGTTACTGATCATAATTGACTACAACTAGCCAACATAAAAAGAAAAAGCACTCACTGGACTGATGAATACTCGCGACCAGTGTTGGCCAAGTTACTTGAAAAAAGTAATCAGTAACTAATTACTGATTACTTCCCCAAAAAAGTAATCCCGTTACTTTACTGATTACTTATTTTCAAAAGTAATTAATTACTTAGTTACTTAGTTACTTTTAAACAACACGATTTACAACCTGAATAGGTGATAGTGATAGATCTTTCAGCCCAATTCTACTTTTTCTACATAATCCATCATACAAAATGTAATCAAATGGAAAAGTCTCTTTTTAAAACTTGTTTTATTAGTTTTAATCTTTTAACTTTATGCATCAAGCAAAAATTTAATTATCTGCAACATTCTCTGACTGGAAGAAATTAGTTTAATATTTAAACCTATTTTCTGCACATTCCAGCTCATAAAATAAAATATGTTTTGTGTGTTTACACTCAGTCTTATAAATAGATGCAAGTAAAACACAGCAGAAAATAAATAAAGTCAAAGACTAGCGGTCCTTTTGCTCTATTTTCACCTGTAAAGCAGGAGTGGGGTAGGCGGAGGTTTGCCCTGGTGCAGGTGTGCAGCGGTCAGTGGAAGAATCCGCGAGTTTCTCTGTGAGTTTCCCATTACGTCGTAGCTACTCGGTGCTTGTTTGGAAGTTTAGGGGTTTTCTTCGCTGTAAAAAGAAGTTTTCTTCCCACGCACAACGGACACTAATGTTTTTGTCACTTTTTATGGAATCAAACTCAAAGTAAGGTCAGTACTTCCACGCTTTAAACGCTGCACGCTCATACTCTCTCCGCACTTGATATATGATCCATTGTTGATCTGCACACAGCTGTTGTCACCAACGTCGCACTCGCTTACGTCACTGTCATGAGACATTCTCGCAAAAAAATCACGTTTTTAGTAACGCAGTAACGCAGCGTTCCTACGGGAAAGTAACGGTAATCTAATTACCGTTTTTCCAATAGTAATCCCTTACTTTACTCGTTACTTGAAAAAAGTAATCGGATTACAGTAACACGTTACTGCCCATCTCTGCTCGCGACAATGGGAATGTCCATGGAAGTTAGTGAAGCTCTAAGGAGTCCACAGTGAAGTGAGTTTTACATTACTGTGGATTAAGAGGGTGCCAACCAAGAAATAAGCCCCTGCTCCAAAATTAACACAAATCAAATTCTTTCTTTTAAAAAGTTATATGGTGAGATAAAGGTTGAACCGTGTGACTGACCACACAAGATATGTTTTTGAGGTGTGAAGGCTTTTACATCTAAGAACACTGTACCAGCTGTGAAGAATGGAGGTGGTAGCATCATGCTTTGGGGCTCTTCTGCTGCAAGTGGTGCTGGTATATTGGACAAAGTCGATGGAATAATGAAGAGGGAGAACGACCTGTGAATTCTTTAACTTCGCCTCAAATCAATAGCTAGATGGTTGAAAGTTGGACACAGTTGGGTCTTCCAACAGGACAATTATCCCAAACACACATCAAAATTGGTTTTGGACTGGATAAAGCAGGCTGACATTAAGCTCCTGGAATTGCCTTCCCATTCCTAAAAGCCAGGTCTGTGCCAGGAGACCAACCAGTTTAAATGAACTCTATAAAATCTGCCAAGAAGAGTGGTCAACCTGTTGATGATTGCCGAAAGTATCTGGTTGAGGTACAACTTGCTAAGTGAAATTAACCTATTTTTTTATGGGGCTGTGTGCATATAGTTGAGCATGAGTGTATCAGCGAAAACCCAGAATTAAATTCAAACCCAATTCCTGTTTTTAAAGTCATTAAAGATAGATGCTGTACAATCATTCCAGCCTGGAAAAAGAACAGTTCAAAGAAGTCATTAAAAGCACAAATTTACCATGACAGTCATGCCAGTAAGGAGTGGCTGTGAACATCTGACCACAACTGTATATTCTGACCCATACAGGACCAGGTGTCAGGGTCCAGATGTGTGTGTCCACCTGGATTCTCTGGAAAACACTGCCAAAATCGCCAACGTCTGTGTGATAGCGCCCCCTGTCTGCACGGAGGGCAGTGTGTGGAGAAGGCTGAAAGAACAGTCACCTGCAACTGTCCCACTGGATATTCTGGAAACTTCTGTGAGGTTGGAGAACTTAATTTAATAATTTTTTTAATAATTAAAACTAAATGTTTTTTTTTTTAGTTTAACTAATGTGTGAAGATAATTTCTAGTAAAAAAAGATGAAACAGGCATACAAGGTAATATTAGATGTTACAATCTCTAAATCAAAGACTCAAGGGAACCTAACATAATCTAGCCCAGAAAGCTGCTCACATTCAATATACTTTTAATAATGTAAATATGATTACTTACAAAGAATAAACATGAATGAGGAAAATGGAAAACCTGGCAAAAAGAAACAAAAGAGGAAGAAGATCATGAAACAACCATACAAGGAGCCATCAGATTCCATTTTCCCCTAAACTAATATTAATGACCTAAAATAACAGAACCAAAATCAAAAACATGACTCAACCCATAAACAAAAGCAGCAGAACGACATCACCAGTGCTGACGAGGATCAGGAGACGAGGTACTGAGATGCCAACCGGCAAGCTCCGTGCTCCACCTTTTCTAGCTGTATATGCATGCCAGTGACCCTTCTGCAGCCAATCAGAGTGAGAAACTTATCAGAGGTGAAAGCAAGTTAATGAGGATGACAGAAAGATCAGAGGAAGATAATAGATGTGTGGGTGCACAGAGAGCGTCCATAACATTAGAGAATATTTCCAAAGAGTAATCCAAAAATCGATATGATGGATTTAGAAAAACTCGGATTTTTAAAATTTAGTCTTTATCAGAAGTTCATGTTACACGATGGTAAAATATGTATTTAAACCTGTTCCAGAAAGACAAACCTGAATATTTACAGTGCTGAATGTACTGCAAAGGTAAATGAAAAGCACAGTAACAACCTGTTATGTGGCGGCTGTGTGCAGGTAGGGAAAAGACCCAAAGTGCAGACTCCAGAGACAAACGTAAACTCAAACAGCTTTAAGGCTGAACTCAAACTGAACAAAAGTAAGACTCCAAATAACGTACGCGGGCAGACAAAACACACAGCTAGATAAGGGTAGATCGCGACAATGACAAACTGAAACACAGGGCTTAAATACATAGAGGGAGCAATCAGGGAATGGACAACAGGAGGGAAACACAGCTGGGGCAAATCAGAACTGACGAGACAAGGAAGCGTAAACTGAACACACTGAGATAAGACAGAGACCTTCAAAGTAAAACAGGAAACACAAAACACAGACTGAACAAAAGACACAGACTCACATGCAGGCACTACAACAGAGGGAACAGAGATGTGGGACCAGGGCAGACACAGACACTGACTGGACACGGGGATATAGCAGACAGGGGAGACAGCAACTAAGGATTACACAGAGACAAACCATAAGACATGACTCTAACGAAAACCCAAAGACTAGAAATTATAAATAATATAATAAACTCAAAAACCCTGGGTCAACGACACACAAATGCATTATGCAGCTAATCTCAAGTTCACTTGGTTGGGGCGAGGCGCTGTCCACACATACACTGGTATTTGGTAAACATAGCTTTAGTCTATGGATTTCAGCCTCATGTCCACACATACAACAACTGAAATGAAGATTTAGATTTAGAACATTATCTACTTTTATCTCTGTTTTGACATCAGACTGTGCGGTTTTATCGTCTGTAGCCTTCTGATTGGCCAACATTTATGTTGCATAGAACCTAATGTTGTTTCTTTTTCTTTTTCTTTTTCATGTGGATGGAGATATTTTACAAAACAAAAGCAGAAAATCACTTTTAAAAAAAAGTAATACATGGACATGGACCTGAGTATAAATAAAATATGCGATGATATCATGAACAGAGGTAAAACAAGCTTATAATTAAAAATAAAATACAGAATAAAAAATGGATTGAAAGCTATAGACAGAACATCAGATGTTATTATTGATACCAAGAATAAACATGATTCGAGCATTCGAGCCTTATCAGAAGTGAAGTACATTAAAGAGTCCACAGAAGTAAAACTTTTTAACAAAAGCCAAACAGTAAATAAACATTTTTATAATATTATAGAAACCTCTTAGCTCCAAGTTTAATGCCTAAATTTGTTAACTGTAAAGTGATCCTTGAAAATCAAATAATTATATAAAATAACAAATCTAAAATATTCAGGTTTATATATCCAGTGTCTTTAGTCTTTAAACTTTCAAGTTCATTTTTGGTTGTTTATTTATTTTTGTTTTTCAATCCCTGCTGAGCTACAGGAGAAGTCACACTATTAGGAGGAAATTTTACACCAAAAAGTTTAAAAATGCTAAAACTTAAAAAAATTCATTGGCTGTAAATGAATATTTGAGTTTTAGCATTGAAAGTGAGGTAAGAAGAGATCTTTTAAAGATCCAATCAGAAACTTCACTGGAGGTTAGAGAGAAGTGGATGTATCTCTTAACTGTCTTATTGTTTTGTTTTTCCAATATTTCAGGTCGTGTTGGACTTGTGCAATCCCAACCCCTGTCAACAAGGCCTGCAGTGTCACATAATAGATGGCAGGAACACATGCATCTGTCCTGATGGTAACTATGGTGACGAGTGCACGAGCCTCAAAAATCCCTGCACTGGTCACCACTGTCAAGGTGAGACAAATACTTGTGCATCTTTAAACGTACAAAATCTCGATGAACTCTGGTCTGATCTTTGACGTCTCCGCACCTGAAGGCGCCATGTCTGACTCCGCACACGGGGGCCTGAGCTTCTACATGATCCTGGTGGGAGTCTTGGCTCTGCTGACGGTCTGTGGCTGTGCCTCCTGCGCCTTCATCCTGTCCCACCTCCATCGGAAGCGGAAAAAGCAGCAGGCTGTCCCGCAGGAAGAAGGCATCAACAACCAGAGGGAGTTTGTCAACCTCATCAGAAACGTGGACCGTCCGGTGCCCCAGCTGCCCGCTGCCGCCCCTCTCACAAACCCTCCAGCCCCCGCCCCCGTCTCACGTTGCTACGAGGAGATTGAACTGACCCTACCGCCCTCCCCGGCCCCTTCACACCCTTCCCCAGCACTAAAGCCAGCACATGCTGCCAAACTGGACATTTCAAACCAGGAGAGGGAGAAGTTGAACCGCCTCCACTATGCAGATAACCAAGAGCTGGAGGTCTGACCCCATGCTGACCTTTTAAAGCCCCGAGGAGCTGTTTTTTCAATTTACTTTGCGTCCTTAGCACTCTTTTGCTCACAGGACCCCGTCTCCAGTTACTTGCACTGTGTCGATGTTGCAGATATAAAAATTAAAGGTGACCCTCTGACCTTTATAAACACAGATTGCTGTGCTCAGACACCAGAGGAACAAAGGCTGCTAAGCAGAGGGGTCGAAAGAGCGCCGTCGCCATCGTCTTTGGGCCTTCTTAACGGCCATGAAAAAGCAGCACAGGCATAAAGTTGAGCTGAAAGACTCAACAGTAAACTGAAAACTTAAAGACTTACAGACTTGCCTTTGAGTGCCTGTGAAACTGTCAAGAGTAAACAGAGGATCTTCATCCATTTGAGTCCCGATACATTTCCTGTTCGGTGTTGCCATCTGACTGTTGTCCAAACCTCCACTGAACTCTGACAGAAAGGATCAGTGAACAGATGCCTATTTAACAATTGTTTTTGTGTGTGGCTGTGTGTAAGCGTGTGTGAGAGTGAACAAAAGACTGGATATAATTAGTTTTTGTGAGAGGGGAAACATTTCACTCTGCTTAGAGTGAAAGTGCATCCTCCTGAACCAAAGGCTTGCAAGCCTGAGAACATTTTTAAAACTATACACTGATGCCTGTTTTGTCATGTAATACTGCAGTTTGCCCGAGATGTATGGTTTCTATCATACTTGTGTGTAACATAGTTGTTTTTGTACATAAATAATATTGTACATATTGATGCCCTTTTTGTACTGTGATTCATTCTGGAAGTATCACTGTATTACTGTCCCCTGTTTTTCCCCTTATACTTTCCATTTGGAGCAACCAGCACATGTGGAATGTAATAAAAGTGCATTTACCAACTCTTTTATACCTTTTATTAAACACCAGGGTTTAGTTGTCCAAAATAATCCCTGTGAGCCGAAAGCTTAGGCTTCAGACAGCTCTAAACCCTCCGTTCCAGACAGTTTTTCCTTAGGTCTGAATAATGAGAGGAAGAGCAGACAACCATAACATGGTCACCTGCTGTTCAGCTCTTCTGTTTTTGAGGGGCAGCTAATCAGATGAAAGCTGGTATAAAGAGGGAGGAGCTAAAGATGACAAGATAAATTATTTAGGACTGTGAATAATGTAAAGCTGCTCTAGTCGATAATAACGCCTCAGTCTCTGTAGATCTGCTTTTGACCATAACCGTATATGTAACAAAAGGCACCCAAGCTTATTTTTAAGCTTTGGAATAGCAACATTAGTCTTAAATTACTTATTTGTTTAAGAGTTATCAGTTCGTCTAGTTCCTTGTTTCCCTGTATGCATTTTTCAGACGTCACAACCAAGCTTTCTGTTTATAAATCATGAGAGGTATAAATCATGAGTCCCATGAGAGGATATTTCATGTTGGAGCACAGGCACAATGACTAGGTCTGTAAGTCACCGTATACACAATGACTTTCACTAGTTTCCTTTTCTTTCTGATGCTGTCGGTGCCTGGAAAATATTGGAGACCACCTGACTGACCCCAGTTTTCCTAAAAAATAAATGTGTGGCTGCAAAAAGAAAAAGAAAAAAGTAATAATTGTACTGGCCTCGTAGAACCACTTTCTACTATCCAGGAGTTAAACACCTCCACACAAAAGTCACTGACGCCAGAGTGGGTTTAGACTTTGCTTTATATGGCAGGTGTGAAACTGTAACAACAAAATACAGTGTAGATGAGTGAGAAATTAAAATAATTACTTGAGGAGCTGCGTGCTAATGTGCTAATGCTAACACCAAACAACTGTCTACGAACCATAAATTAGCACGCGTAATACAGCATCTAATTAACTGCTCTTAATCAACATGAAGTGCCAAACAATAATGCATACTCACAGGGAATGCCTTTTTATCAGCCTTTCACAGCATAAATCACAGCACAGATCACATTCAGTCGATTGTCTGATTCTTTCTTACACTTCCCCTGTCCGCACACGGACCACGCCTTTCTCTTAAAGGGCCAGTGCACTAACCAAACAAAACAAACATGTACAAATTTGACAACAGTCAGAACAATAATAATAACAATAAGTTTCAAGAGCAGTGGGTTTGTGCAAACTGCTGGTCAAAAGTATTTAAAATGCTGGAAACACTGGCAAATATTTACTTAAAGTTTCTGGTTTTAATGGGTCTGCAATGATTGAAGTTAAGTGTAACCATTTTTGCAGATATCAGACAGTCTATGTTGACTTAAATCGCTACAGTAATGCATGCTGTGTGTTACTAAAATATGAAAAATTGTGTAAGCAGCTCCAAGGTCACAGCATAGACGTTTAATGTGCATATAGATGTGACAAATGTGACCTCTGACCTGTGCAAACAGCGGTGGGCTGGAAATGAACATGGTTTCCTGTAACCATGCTGGTCATGAGGAAATGTAGGGAAGAGAGTTTACACACACAAACGTAGTCGTATACATATACGTGCATATGTACAAGCCTCTTTCTGCACCTGCTGAGCAGGATGTCAAAGCCCAGCCAGCAGATTAGAAAGCTTCAGATTCAGCCAAGAGGTCACTGCCCCTCAGTGTGAAGGTGTTAAATGCTTGTCCTTAGGTTCTGTTATATGCTTTCACAGTGCTGGATGGTTCTATTAACATGGACAAAGATAAAATCTTGTGATCTGGTTGACAGCCAACTGTGAGCACAGAAGCCCAATCCACATCTCAATGTTAATGTCATTTTTTTCATATAGTACATTTAATTATTATTGTCGTAAAGCAATAAAACCTAACAAAGCAAAGTTTGCGAGAGAAATAAAATACAAGTTAAAACACACACACACACAGTTAGAGGTCTATTAGCATTATAGACACTGAGAAATGTTCCTGGGGCTCAAACCTTTGTAGAAGGATTTAGAAGTGATCCTGTTTTGACTTCAGTACTGTGATGATATGTTCAGATTTCCCCGTATATGAAAGGACTCTGAATAAGCTGAAGTCATCCTGATCGTTTGGATAATCCAGCAAATAAAGCGTTACAGTAATTTAAACTGTAGTAATTTAATCTCTCTGGTGCGTTCGGGGTCTGATCCCTCCCAGATGGATCCAAGTTACTTTTCTAAGGAGCTGTGTGATTACAGCACATTGGAGAGATAGATTATACTTTTATAAATAAAAGGTATTGTATATAATTTATTCATCCAGGTAAAAGTCTCATTGAGATTAAAATCTCTTTCTAAGGAGAGACCTGTCCAGGCACAAAATAATATAACAAGTAAAGGAACAAATATGACTGATATTCAAATATGCAGTCACACTGACTAAAAGAGTTATTCTCTAATTCCTTTAAAATGGTCTTAAACTCCCCAGTCATATCCAGGTCTGACACTTTCAGCTCCGTTCTGACTCTGCGACAAATATCAGCATGAGATAAATAAGAGGAGTTGAAGATTCTTTATGATCATTTTGTAGTCACATAACGAAATGCTGTGTGGTAGCTTTCAGCTTAAAACACAGGCAGACACACAATGAGTAAATATACATAACAGGGAAAGGAAATAGATACATGATGTAAAGTTCAGCTGTCTAGTGCATGCCTTGGTTTTTTTAATGCGTGCAATGTGTGTGTGTGTGTGTGTGTGTGTGTGTGTGTGTGTGTGTGTGTGTGTGTGTGTGTGTGTGTGTGTGTGTGTGTGTGTGTGTGTGCGGCAGAATGTATGAAAATCAGCAACTCCAGAAGAGTTGATTTATACAGAAAAATGTGGTAGTTAAAATTAATATAACATATTCCCTTTTATTATTTATTTATTTTAGTGCCCATCCACATGTGCAGCTGATGCACTGACCCAAGGGCACCTGGGTTTGTATTCCTGACAGGGATTCAGGAGAGTTTGACAACTTCACAAATACAAGAAAGTATAAGGCTTAAACACTGAGTGACTCTCACTAGAGCAGCATTAATGCATCTACTGGTGCACATAAAATAGTCATAGACTGGTACAGGGGCATAATGCTTTGTAGATTAATTATTTTTAGCTGGAATACCATTAATGTTTTCACACACAGTTTGCCAGTTCCTTGAAAGTATCTCTATTTATATATATATATATACTGTGATAACTTCAAATGTGCATCTCTCCTGTCTTACAGGGACATCTTGTGGCCAAATACGGTACACACCCTTAAAAACCACTGAGCCGTTTTTCATACTGACTTATTATGTAACTTTCATTAAGAAGTAGGGTTGCCAACTCCCTGAGAAATAAATAAGGGACACCTCGTGGCCAGGGCCGGGCGACCCAGTTGTCTTCACCCTTCCCAGTGTGGTGAATTTTTTAGCTCTTTTTTTGTGTGTGAAATTATTTTTTTTAACCATTTGACTTGAATTTGATTTAAGTAGATGCGTATTCTTTGTGATATCAACACATGGGAAACAAAAATCAGTTAGCCATTTATTTTTAGCTCAAAATGACAACATTAACACAATAAAACAGGTCTCTTTCTTAAACAGAAGCCTGTCATGCTTAACTTTTGATAATAAAAGTAAATCTTTCTTTAAAAGAACTCTGTCCTGCTTAACTTAAAATTATATAAATTAATAGAAAACAATAGAAAGAAAAATATTCTTGTAACAGTGCACATTTAGTGCATTTAGTGCAATTGGCTTCAGCAGAGGCATTATTTCAGCTTTTGCTCCCGTTTGTAAACCCACTTGTTCCCATGATTACGCGTCATAACTCATCATCATTATTCATCTATGTATTACTTTTATGTATTACTCATCTATTTGTTGTAATCATCTATCCTTGCAGTTGTTTATTACACAAAATAAATTATATTATCACACTTCTAGCCACATAGCGCTGATATTCACTGCACATGCCCATTTTAACCTTAACCAGAGGGTTTAAAAACAAACAAACCAGTGTTTACCATATCTGGTTCTGCCGTGGCCTGGTAGACAAAAATTGGTTAAGGGTTCCCCGAGCTTTCACGCCCCTCATGTTCTTCATGTGCCCACCATTAGAAGCACGCCTATGGAAAAAGTGCGCCGGCACACAGTGCAGTGCGCTTTATAGGTGTTATCGTGCACTTTTCCAGCCAGGTGTTTTCCTTTTCCCATTCTTCCCTGTACTTTTGCAGCCTTTTTTTCTTTCTCTGAGAGGAACAAACATTGCTGGTCTAATGCTGGGCTCACACTGTGCGATTTTTGGCCCATTTTGAGCCGATTTTTGAGTCGTGCGACCAATTTGGTGATCGGCCCGATTTTGGCCTTCATCGTGCATCGTGTAGTATACGTGGGGTAACGAGAAGCGATTAACACCTCATGACCAGCTCCCGATCATCAATCGCTCGTGAGGGTGTCACCGCAGCCGCTCACACTGCTCACGCGCAAACACGTAAACGTCGGTGAAAAAGACGGAGCAGCACGGCTGTGCAGCGTGTGATCTGGACTCAAGCGATGGAGGCACAACTTGTAGAACTTTGGAAAGCTCATCCGAGCCTTTTCGATGTGGCATCACCAAATTATCACGACCACAACAACCGTGAAAATAGTTGGATTTACATTGCTGCTCAATCACAGCTGCCTGATCATGTTTGTCATTAGTAATTTAGCAAAGTTGATGGTGGTGTGTGTCTGTGTGAGTGAAAGACAAAGAGGGAGAGCGAGCGACAGATTTTCTGTTATAACCTTCATTTTATGGAGGCACAGTGTGACTCAGGTCGCATCAGAGCATCGGGCGGTATAGTGTGAGACCTGCATCGTGACCTACGAACTTATAACCCATGCGAGCCAATCGTGCAGTTTGAAAATCGCAGTGTTTGCCCAGCTTCAGGTGTACTGTCGTCTGAGACTTGCACCGCAGTGTCGGCGTTTGTTTCCCTGTTGGCCATGCTTTTTGTTGTGGTCATCTGTTGTCTTCCGGTATTGTCTCCGCAAGCGACCTTTCCTCAACCAATGAGATGAGCGGTAATCTGAATTGTCATACTCGAATTGTCATAAGTGTGCTGTCAGCTCATTGGTCACAAAGCAGGGGCGGGGCTGGGAATTATGTTTTCAAACAAAGCGTTAATTACATTAAAATTTATAGACTACTTTTGATTCTCACTGTATTACGGGACAAAGTGCGTCCCTTATTAGCTCAATACGGGACGTGTACTTTTGTTTCTAAATACGGGACGATTCCGTTTTTTAAGGGACGGTTGGCAACCCTATTAAGAAGCCAACAGATAATGTAAATAATGTGCACAAACTTTCGTTCAAAATAAAACACATATATTATCCTGTTAAAGTTTAAGGAAGGCTTTTTGGAAAGACTAATCTTTGTGCTGGAATAAGGTACTGTTCAGTTTCAGCAATAGAAAGAACTACATTTATTCAAACTTTTAACTATCATAGCAAAGTATAAACTATATTTTAAAAACCCAATTTAATCAATCTAAATATTTATTCATATTTTTTCAAAAGGACACCGAGCATTGTATTAAAACCGTCTGTGAATTTAAAAAGAAGAAGAAGAAAGCTGTCAAAATGTTTTGTTTTTTTTTATTTGTGATGCTTTGTATAGAATCTCCTCTGACTCTGGTCTGCGTTCTCTGCTGTGAAGGTGGAAGTATTGATGGTGATTATTGTTTACTGTGTTTTATTATAAGAAGATTTTTTTCAAAAGTATCTTCCCATTAATGTTACATACACACGCCTCCCCCGCAGCGCCCTCACAGGCCAGAGCCGGTACTGCAGCCTGTTATATATACGCTAAGGAGGCGTGTGGTTACGCTCCACTCTGCTAACGTCGCTTTTGGCCAACTGAAAACAACCCGAGTGTGTGTTGGCGATTAGTAAAACAGGTACACTGTGAGAATTTAGACCGCGCTGAATGCCCTGTACGGACGTGTGTGTAGATTTCAGTGTTTCGTAGCCGCTTTTTTGACTATTGTTCCCAACGTCTTTGCAGATCAGCTAAGCTAGGCTAGTTGTGATGCTAGATGGCATTAAAAAGGCCCGGGCTGCATGCGCAGTCAGGCCCGTGTGTATGCTAACAAACTCCTACATCACTTTGATAACACAGACTTTTTTAGCACCCGGCTGAATCTGAACGCTGAAAGTGGGGCGTAGACGGGTTAAAATAACAATTTTTAGGACAAACAGCGTTGTAATGTAACCGTTTTAACTACGTTAATACTGGATAGAAAACTAGGTTAGCTTTTTAGCTTAAGACTGTTTAGCTACTGCTGTAAATTAAAAGTACGTTTAGTGGTAGGAGATGCAGAGGTGACACCTTGATTCACAGTTACTGTAATTTATGTGATGTACCAAAATCATATTTTAGGTGTTTGTTTGTTTCCCAGTGAAATGCATTTTATTTATTTTTAAAAATATAAATCGGAGTATATTTGCTGGTTTGTGTTATTTCATTAATGTCCCTGTTTTAGCCAAATGAGGACTAGGAATCCGCTATAGGAAAAATATAATCCTGTCATTAGTGCGGATATGAGTTTCGTCAAACACTCCGAGAAATGCACTGGAAGTGTAGACACTGATGCAAATTAATGGCAAACGTATACATTTTTGGTTTTTCGTTACACTGAATTTCCCTCACATCTCTAACGTGACGTGTCACAACTTCAGTTTTAGGAAGTGACCAATATGCCTCAATTTACTTATGAATAGACAGACTACAAATAATTTGTGCATTCATGGCCTTTTAATCCTTTTATGTGTCTGTTGTCTTGTTAGAAGTTTAGACGTCAGTGCGTGCCTTTGGTTGTCAAGTGTTTAACAAGGAATCTAGGTAACGATTGCATTACAACATTGCCTGTGTTTAGTGTGAAGCTTAAAACTGAATCTTCGTGAGTGTTGATAGTGTGTTTGCAGATGTGCTGGTTGCACTCTGTAGTTGGTTCTGATCAGAGATATGAACTATAATATGTAAGAGATACTTTCTGTCTGTATATCAAGGAAATATCGTGGAGTTCAGAGCTCTTGAAGTGCTCTGTTTATCAAGTCTACTATTTATTTATTTTTAATCTTGCCCCTAACACCCCTTAATCTCACTTTCACCTGTCTTCCATGATTTTTGCTTGTTTGCCCTGAGCAGCAGCCGTGCCCCGCCGCGCCCCCACCCCTAGCGGAGCCGTCATGTGGCAGGAGGCCCGCAAACACGAGCGCAAGCTCCGTGGCATGATGGTAGACTACAAACGGCGAGGCGAGCGCCGGCGAGAGTACTACGAGAAGATAGTAAGAAACTTTATCATGTAGCATTGCCACAGTGTACCACCGGGTAGGAGTGAGCAGGTCTTGCCTGAACACTCTTACTGCAGGATTTTTTATAAAAAAAGAAAAGATTTGATTTATATATTTATACACAGTTATGTGGGTCCAAACTTTGTGGTATTTTTTAAAAACATATGCATATAGTTGACACAGCTTTCAGTTATCCTCATTGCATCAACGAACCAGTTACTGTTTAAAAAAAAGTGTGAATTTTTAGAAGTTAATTTCCATGGTTGTTGGTTTCAGTTTAATTAAAGTGCTGTGCAGTGTAACATTTCGTAGTTTTTAGATATTAGTCAATGCATTGCATTCTGACAGTTTCATTTTCTTCTGATAGAAAAAAGATCCTGCTCAGTTTCTTCAAGTTCATGGTCGAGCCTACAAGATCCACCTGGATCCAGCTGTGGCACTGGCTGCAGAGAGCCCTGCAAACATGTGAGGAAAATCACAAAATCCACACATAATAAGAGACGAGCCACACCACAGCGCTTATGATCACATGTCGCCTCCTTTTTGTTGTCTGAAGGATGCCTTGGCAAGGAGATGCCAACAACATGATTGACAGGTTTGATGTAAGGGCTCACCTGGACTACATCCCCACCTACACTCCACCTCTGCTCACCACATCGTAAGTCTGAAAGTACTTAAAGTCACATTTTTAACATGGAACCCACATTGTGTGAACATTTTACGGTTATTTATTTACTTTTTTGTTGTATGATTCTACGTTGGACAGTTGTCAGGAGATTCACACATTCACCATAGATTGTTGTACATATGCAGTACAGATTGTTATATATTCAACAGTTAAGATAGTTCATCAAAGAGGGCTTTCAAAAAATAAACATTCATAATTTGGTATGGATTATGTTTTCAGTTTCTTTTTTTGGGTTTTTTTTTTAAATTATGTGGAAACATTTGCTCATATGAGGTTGAGCTGATCTGACTTTAGTGGTCAAAAGAGATGGTGACCCCTTTTTTGTTTGTTTGTTTGTTTTAAGGAGAGAAAAAACCCAAACAGGTCATTTTGTCACCTGTAAAATAGGCTAATTTAATTACTTATATTATAATTCCTATAATAATGAAGCCGAAACACCTGCTGCAGTAGTCTGTAGTAGTAGATTTATGACTCTACAAGCACAGCTTTGGTGCTTCTGGTGACCCGCTCCTAAGACAGTGGCAGGTGGGGGCTTAGACGGGGGCAGTACATCTGTCCAAACTGTAATGCAGGTGTCCTAAGGTGAGCTCAGGGAGGACAGAAACCACCTGTGGAGCAGAAGGGCAACAGCTTGCATGACCTTGATTCCCAGTATGAATACAGATTATTAAAACGGGTCCTCATGGTCCTCCGGATTTCCTGGGTTTTAAGACTGTGGTCAGTAAGTGCTGGATTGTTGACCCGCTAATAGGAAAGTGAACTGATTTTTAGGCCGTTGTAAGACATCTTGGTGTTTCCCTGCTGATGATGTGTGGTTGTAGCAGTAATCCTGCTCAGTACGAGAGCAGTTGACATTATGTGTATGTCTTTGGACAGTGGTGTGAAGCTGCCAGCTGCAGGATTGACTGAACACCTGAAATAAGGTGTCAGCACAATCCTCAAATGCTGATCATAGCTGTGGTTAGTTTTACAGGTTTACTGTTTTCTAAACGCAAGCACAGTCAGTCCATTTCAATAACAAGTGCCAAAAATAAACAGTGTGTGAAAACATTTTACACCTTGTCAAAGGAACTCCCAAAAATGCATCTGCATGCCAAAACGCAGGTGTGCTGCAATAGCATGATAGCAGATCTGGCCCTGATGCTGTAGGCCTTTGGTTGGTCGCAGATAGCCGCCCACTGGGGTGAAGGAGAGCAGTTTATGACTGGTCAGGCGAAATGCCGAATGATGGTCACCTCTCTCCAATCTTGGCCTCGTGCTTGTGGAGAACCTGCTGCTAAATAACTGATCGATTTCTCAAAACACCACCCATGAGGAGACTTTGTTGAAGATGGTTGCTGGGATGACCGGGTGACTACTTTCTCTGATAAATACCCCTCCTATTACATTATAATAATTTAAAAGACTAAAATTTAAAACTACACTAAAACTGAACCTTTTTATGAAGTTAAAACTAATCTAAAAAATACCAAGTGATTCTGCAAAGTGATGGAAAACTAAATAGAATTAAAAACAAAATAAAATTTAAAAACGTTGGTCATAGCACGACTGTCTGTTTCCATCTTTATGTGTTGTAATGCCGATTACTTCACTGACTGCTTGTGCTGGTGCATTGAAACTTGTGGTAATAACCGAAGAGTGGCTTTTTAGTAAGACTTCTGGTTCTTACTCTGTGATAAAACACCCGCTGCTCAGTTATTGAACAGGTCATCTGTGAGGTTGTATTTTTAGTCATCTTTCATGCTCGGTGAGGAGACAAACCAGTTTGGTGTGGTGAGATTTAAGCGTTCAGTGAGGTGTTTAATGTGACCAACAATCTTCTTTGTCTCATGCAGCACTCCAGAGCAGGAGATGGAGGAGAGAAAGTGTAACTATGAGCGCTACAGAGGCCTTGTACAGAATGACTTTGCCAACAGTGAGTGTTAACACACAAAATCTACATGACTATGTAATGCGCTTAATAGTGTTGCACCTGTATTCTTAATGTGACCATGGCAGTGTGTTGACCTGCTCTCAGTGGGTATATTTTGCAGTTGTGTTGTGCTCTTTAAATCCCTCCTGTCCTCCTGCAGTCTCTGAGGAGCAGTGTTTATACCAGATCTACCTGGATGAGCTCTACGGTGGTCTGCCCAAACCAAACGAGGATGAGAAGAAAAAGTATGAACTCAATTTTAAAGTGATTTCTTTATTTCCACTGTGAAATCCAGTATTTTAAGTTGTGTTTATAAATCTTCCCTCGTGTTGTGCAGACTGGCTGAGAAGAAGGCCACCATTGGTTACACGTATGAGGACAGCACTGTAGCAGAGCCTGAGCCCCAGTCAGACAAGGAGGAAGACAATTCAGAAAACAGTGAATCCGAAGATGACGAAGGCATTCCAGATATCGGTGAGCGTGTTTCACTGGAGTAATCTATGTGTTAGGGAAATGAAATTCAGGAGATGACCAAATAAAACATTTAGAGGCGCAGCTGTCCACAGAGAATGTGTTTGATCAGCTTTTCGTCTGTTGGATGTGTGCGAGTTATTCCACAGAACGTTTCTCAGAAGAGACTGAAATTGTCAACTTGACTGTGCGAGCTGGATTTGTGACATCATTTAATGCAGTGCAGGGTTCAAATGGCCAGATGCACATCTGTGTAGCTGGACCAGGATTAGCTTCAGACTAACCCTCAAAATGGGCTTCAGCGAAGGAGAAATGTCACATCCCAATGAGAAATTAATGCTGTTGAACCAAGCAATTGAGTTATTGAGAAATAACACTAGTTATCTTACACTGTACCTGGAGAAGGTTGTCTTTATAAAAGTGATCCCCTCAGCTGGAACTGCTCATCTTTTCTGCCCGGTTGCAGGTTTTTCTTGGCTATGTGATAATTGTTTTAAATGCTGTGAACCGACGATCTGATCTCAGGTCAACAGTGTTGCTGTTTAATGCTTGGGTAAGAAATCGACTTGTTAAAAAATGATGTGTCTGTGTGTGTCTGTGTGTGTGCTTTCAGATGTGGAGGTTGATGTTGATGAGCTGAACCAGGAGCAGGTGATGGACCTGAACAAAATGGCAACGCCATATGGAATGGCTGAAGGAGACTTTGTCAGGTAACATGTCATTAATGACATCATGATGTCAGTGGTTCTTTAAATTTTAATTAGTGTCTTGATCAAAGTAAAGTTAATATAGCTTTTTGTTTTTAAATTCAGGGTTCTTTTGTACGGAAGCGTAGAGCTGCCACCGAGGCAAAAGAAAAATACAAGTGTATCACGTTATAACGTGAAAAGTTTATTGTTCTAACAAGATACTTTTCCTGTTTGTACAATATACTATCATGTTTGAACAACATAATATCACGTTATTACAATATACATAATTATCACGTTCGTACAATATAAATATTATATTGTACGAACGTGATAATTGTTGTTGGGGTTTTTTCCTGGGTTTTTTTTTTTGTTGTTGTTTTTGTTTTTGGTTTTTTTTAAGGTTTTAATTCTGTTAAGTTTTTAGTCTTTTAAGTATAATTGTATAGACGGCATATCTCAGAGGTGAGATTTAGGAAAATAATTTTAGGTATTATTGTGAAAACAGAACTTTTTGAAAGTTCAGTTGACTCAGTGTTTTAGACCAAATTCTTAGTAAACACGTCTGAATCTTTAGGGAAGTTGTGATACATTTTATCAACTATTTTCAGAAGTCTGGTTTTTATTATATTGGTTAGCTGAAATATTTTTTCTAATGTAGTTGTTTATTTTTTTTAATGTTTGTTTGTTTGTTTTGTGGTTTAATTTTGTTAACTGTAATATCCTTGACCTCAAAGTTGATGTATTTGTGTTATATTCATATGAATTACAAGCTTCTGCAGTGTTTTAAGTTCAGCAGATACTGTAAAAGTACACACAGTAAAAAAAGGAGGGTTTTTTTGTTTGCTTTTAAATTAATTGACTATTTAGAGGATCTCTTTCGAAGTAAGTTCTGTCGAGTAAAGGTGAACTTTGAGCAATATGTTTGTATTCTTGGACTCCAGTGGAGTAGCTTTGTATGGTTCACAGTGCAAAATGAGCTTTTTCCTTTTTAATGTTGTCTTAATTGGCTTTTGTGCAGCCCAAATAAACTAGCTGCTCTCCCGGGGGGGGGGGTAAAAAAAACAAAACACTTTCTGAAGTTGGGGAATAAGAACAATTTAAGCCTGAGCTATTGCTCGTCCAGCCACTGTTGTTATTGTTTGAAACCATGGCAATTTTTAACGTGAGCATCTGACGTTAAAACATAAACCGTAATGAGTACACTGAGCCGTGGCTCCGACACGAACGCATGTATCTCGTGCTGTTACGCTGAGGATCATTGGTTTTCTTTTCTTCACGCTGATGCGCTTCTGTGTTTAAATAATTATTTTTGTGGTTTTTGTAATGCTGCGATTGTGCTGCCCATTTGTCAGGATGTTGAGGAAGGACAAGGAAGAAGTGGAGGCCATCAAACATGCCAAAGCTCTGGAGGCGGAGAAGGCCATGTACTCTGTAAGACTAAATCTGCTGAGGGACGTGTTTGTGTGGGTTGTTTTTACAGGTTTTATAATGTTTGTTTGCTTGATTGTCTCAGGGCCGTCGCTCTCGTAGACAGAGGAGGGAGTTTAGAGAGAAGAGGCTAAAAGGAAGACAAATCAGCCCTCCGAGGTAAATTTGCGTTATTTTTCCTCAATCACGTTCTGAGGTACGGTGAAGTTCATTATGTTAACTCGCCCTTTCCTCTTGCAGCTACGCCAGGAGAGACAGTCCAACATATGATCCTTATAAACGGTGAGTTCACCCACTTGAGTTGTCCGTCCCACTTTTCTGATTGGTTGTCTGCCTCTGTGTGTCTTAACTAAAAATTTTTGTGATCACTTTCAGGCCAGAGTCAGAGTCCAGCTCTGAGTCACGCTCACGCTCACGTACTCCCGGTCCAGAGAAGATCACCTTCATCACCAGCTTCGGCGGCAGCGACGAGGAAGCCGCGGCAACACCGCAAACTGCTGCTCCTCACTCTGGCCACGCCCCTTCCAACTCGCAGCACTCTGCAGGTCATAGCAGGGGCTCCCGGTCGGTAACTTTCCCTCCTCCTGGTTTTTCTTCTTGCAGTCACTGTTAATTAAAATGACCGCAGCTGTTCATGCAGAAAGAATATCGATTGTTTTTGTGGTCGGAGAGGCGGATCAGCTTTCAGAGTATCTGACCAAATAATCACAGACTATCAAAAAGGAACTATTGAAGTGTGCATGCGCATAAAGAAAAATCTGATTGGGTATTTTTCAAAGCTGAAATCGGTTATCAAAATCTTTCTATAAATTAAACAACATATCACATTTAAAAGCGGAGAATATGATGTAATGATAGGCTAGGTGCTGGCCTGTATTTATACTGAAACGCTGTCTCTGTTTATTCAGGAGACGAAGGTCATCCAGCAGCCACTCCCCTTCTTCCTCCTCGCACTCCTCCTCTCGGTCCTCCTCTCGCTCGTCGTCACATTCACGCCGACCCCGACGAGGACGCGGGGGAAGAGATGGGCGTCGATCCCGGAGTCGCTCGCGGTCAAGGCGGCGCTCGAGGTCCTACTCCCGAGGTAGAGGAGGGAACGGAGGATCGTGGAGGAGACGTGACCGGTCACGCTCCAACGACAGAGACAGAGAACGCGAGAGGGACAGAGAGCGAGAACGAGACCGGGATCGAGACAGGGATAGGGACAGAGACAGGGATAGGAGACGATACTCGGCACGTAGAAGAACAAGGTTGGCTAAATCCGTAAGCAGCGCTACATGAGCTGCCTAACAGAATTCTGTAGCTGAAGCCTTTTGTCTTTCTATCAGGTCCCGCTCGAGCTCGCGTCAGGGCGGCAACTCGAGGCGAGGGGGTCGGAGCAGTGGAGGACATCGTCGTGGTGACAGCGGCAGCCACAGTCCCTCACGAACCCCTAGCCGTCCTCGCCGTAGCCCATCCCCTGCCCACAGAGGGGCCCAGCCTTCTACCATTGCCATCTCTGACAAGTTAAGAAAGTAAGAAGACCCTAAAACACTGTAACCGAGTGTGAAAGTGTATATAATCAATATTATAGAAGGAGCGGTGTCTTTAATATCCAAAATGAAAGCTCCCTGGCCTTGTCAGAAATCTGGAAATATTCTGCCGATCATCCAAACCCTTAATCACACATAAATGAGACTAAGTGTCTCTGGCCTTGTGTCGTCACAGATTCATTTTGGGCTTCTGATGATTTCTTAGTGGAGCATAATTCTTCATTACCATCTCTCCAGTTTAATTTTTTCCTCGCAAAATGATCAGAACAGGAGCGAGATCCATTTAAAAGACAAAAGAGAAATCTCTACACTTCATCAGCTGTCATTTAAATATTTCCTGGTTATTTAAACATGTTTACAAAGACTTTAGTCACTGTGGCTGACCCTTTGTGGCCTGACTGCTATATATTGTTCGTCCACCAGGGGGCTTTGCCCCACATTTTAGCAGATGTTGGTCTAAAAGGTGTATTTTTAGGCAAAATAGACACGTACATTTCAGGCTGCTTGATTAAAAACCACCAACAGTTTTCATCCTTTTACTGGTTGTTATCAAACTTTGTAGTTTTCCCCGCTCTTTAAGTATGGTTTTGTCTCAGGAAAAGCACACTTTCGACTCATAACTCATTAAATTGGCTAATCAAAAGCTGAACAGCAAGCTATTTGAGTTTAATGACACACACGACAAAAGTTTTGGAGATAAGCTGTGCTATAAAGTGGAAATATAAGTAGTACTTTATTGCTTTCTGGCTGACATGTCTCTATTTACCATCATCACTTTTCAGACTTAAGGCACCTGACTAGGCCTGTGCTGCACCAGTGAACAATAAATAAGTCCATAAATAAGAGTCTTAAAACAGTCAGTTTCAGTGTCACGAAGCCAGAACAATTTAACACCTGTTCTTTATTGCTTTTCACATTTAAAAGCCATCCTCACCCTTCAGCGTTACACCTGTTAGAAAGTCAGTATGCATATATAAATATGCCATCTTCGCCTCATCGCGTTTTTCTGTCTTCTTCTTCTTCTCCTCTCTGCAGGCCTGACACTTCGGGTGGTAAAGAGACGGGAGCTGCCAAAGTCAGTAAGAATTTGATCTAGCTGGGTTTCTTGCTAAAGCCTACGCCTCCCTCATCCCTGACAGGCTGACTTGGTTGTCCACCACACTGGGATGTAGAAGCCATTGTTGCCCACAGAGAACAGTTATTTTATTCTTATCCCCCTCCCCCTAAAGTGGACACGCCCTGCAAATTACACTACAGTATTCTTGCCAGATGTCTAAGTTAATGCTGCCATTTCTTTATGAAGTGAACTTTTATACGTCCTCTGAAGTCTTGATGATGATTTTAATCATGGCGGTGGATGCATGTGTGCAGTTTCTAGAGGAGAGAGTGTGCAGTTATCTTTATGCATCTGTTTTTAGTCTAAAATAACCACACTGTGACACATCAAAGGTCTTGAGATGAAGATCACTTCTTCCTCTTATGACAATCTATAAATCAGTAATGAACACGTGAATGACGAACGTATAGATTAAAGAAATAGTCGGACACTTTTGAAAGTTTTGTGAAATGTATTTCTGTCATGGACGACTTTTCTTCTCACTCTTTTCCTGGAAGAGAGGACGAGGTTTGAATACATCCCAACTGTCACACAGTCAAATAGTGTACATTTTGTCATCAGCTCGTCTGTTGCCTGCAGCTCGTGACCTGCAGTTTTTCTTGCCTGGCCAGATTTGAACAGCCCAGCGAAGGGTGTGTCGTGACAAAACGCCACTGGCCAACTTTTTAAACTCACCGGACCTGAACTTGCTCTTGTTTCACTTTCTGACCCTCTCTCCTCCTCCAGTCCTTGTTTTTCTTTCTTCTCTCTGGCAGTGTTCGTACAGTTGCAAGAAAATCTTTGGGTTACCGTGAGAATTATGATTTCTGCATTACTTACTCATGGGGTCTGATTTCTTAAACAGTTAATGCCTTTCTTGAACACATTGAGCAATCACTCATTTCAATATTTGAATTTTCAACTGCAATAATCCGTCATGCGTTTGTCATCGCTGCTTATGAGACAACACTGAGAGTCTGGGCCTGTTCCTCTACATAACCGTTTGAGTTCGTCAGTATTTCTGCGACGTTTGTTTCCCCATTGGCGTTGTTCCTTTGTGCAGGTGTGAACGTGGTAATCACACTCCAGGTGTGGACAAAACAACCACATTGAGTCCCTTTGGAGATGGAGGTCTCGATCCAGATCCAGACAAACTCCAGAGTAGTTTGTGGGACCAGATGCAAATTTAAGCTAAACGTCTTCCCGTAGCCAGGTGTGCTTTGCTTTCTGGGATGTAGCGGAGTAATGCAGACGTGCTCGGTACACAAACTGTCAAATATTACCCAGATAAACATGAATGTTAGGAATAAACTCTGAGTTATACCATCTTAGACACATTCAATTCAATTCAATTTTATTTATATAGCGCCAAATCACAACAAAAGTCGCCTCAAGGCGCTTCATAGATACAGAGAAAAGCCCAACAATCATATGACCCCCTATGAGCAGCACTTTGGCGACAGTGGGAAGGAAAAACTCCCTTTTAACAGGAAGAAACCTCCGGCAGAACCAGGCTCAGGGAGGGGCGGGGCCATCTGCTGTGATTGGTTGGGGTGAGAGAAGGAAGACAGGATAAAAGACATGCTGTGGAAGAGAGACAGAGATTAATAACAGATATGATTCAATACAGAGAGGTCTGTTAATACATAGTGAGCGAGAAAGGTGACTGGAAAGGAAAAACTCAATGCATCATGGGAATCCCCCGGCAGCCTACATCTATTGCAGCATAACTAAGGGAGGATTCAGGGTCACCTGGTCCAGCCCTAACTATATGCTTTAGCAAAAAGGAAAGTTTGAAGCCTAATCTTAAAAGTAGAGATAGTGTCTGTCTCCCGAATCCAAACTGGAAGCTGGTTCCACAGAAGAGGGGCCTGAAAACTGAAGGCTCTCCCTCCCATTCTACTTTTAAATACTCTAGGAACAACAAGTAGGCCTGCAGAGCGGGAGCGAAGTGCTCTAATAGGGTGATATGGTACTACAAGGTCATTAAGATAAGATGGGGCCTGATTATTTAAGACCTTGTATGTGAGGAGCAGGATTTTGAATTCTGGATTTAACAGGACGCCAAAACAGGAGAAATCTGCTCTCTCTTTCTAGTCCCTGTCAGGACTCTTGCTGCAGCATTTTGGATTAACTGAAGGCTTTTCAGGGAGTTTTTTGGACATCCTGATAATAATGAATGTGGCCAATAAGCAGATTGAATGTTCTCACATATTTTTAGTGATACTTTTTGGTTTGATTGGAGTTTTCTGTGTGTAAATAAACAAAACTCATCAACCGATTTGGACCAGGGTAAACTAACTTTAGGTGTGAAAACACCCTCAAACAGCCTCCCCAGATGGATTACGGTCAGGACGATTCTGCCTTGGCTCATCCAAACCTTGAATTTTCTTTGTCTTTGGTTCATTCTGTTCTTGGATTACCAGTCCTCTCCTTGTGGGTTTACATTTTCCAGTAAAATACGTCGTAATTTGTTGATCTCCTTACGATCGCGAGGTGCCCAAAACCTGGGGTAACAAGTCGGCCTAAAGCATAATTGTGCCTCCACCGTGCTTCACAGGATGGTGTTCTGGTTTTTTTGGGGTGTAGAGTTTGCAGCGTTGTGGTTTCCTGTGGGGTCACAATTAACCTTATGTCTACAACTTGGCAGAGAGTCCAGGGATGTTGTTGTTACCCTTGGGTGTTTTCCCCAGGACTTTACTCTGTATTCCTGATGCTATTTTTGCAGAGAGATAATCGGCAGTTCTCAGTTTCCTCGATTTGGAGACGACCCAAACTTCAGTCTCACCTTATCAATTGGAACGCCTGATTCCAATTAACTTTGGAAGTACTTTTCCCTGCCTGTACTCAGTGATTACCCAGGTTGTTTTAAATTTTTGAAATGCATAAAGATTCATCTTCATTTTGAAACCAATCGGTGCAAAAATCATAGTAATTCCAAAGTGTCCCCAACCTTTTTCTTGCAACTCTTTTTTTTTAAAACTATATATTTGTGTTCATGTTGTTTTGATCCTGGCCTGTCTCTAAACTGTCCCACAGCAGTTGCAAGCTAAAGCAGCAGTTTGTCTACACACACACACACACACACACACACACAGACAGAGACTGTGTCTGTTGTTCCAACACACAAAATGTTTTCTATCACTTGTAATCTGTCACCCTTTTTATCTCCACCAGCTACTGTTCGTAAAGGTGATGGTATTGAATTTGTACAATAGCCCCGGTACCTCCCCCTCTCTCTAACACATACGTGCACACTGACACACACTTCTTCTTTTTTTTTTTTCCGGCCATGGAAAGCTGTGCTAACACATTTGTGTCACCTGCAGCCCAAGATGACCCCGCAGGAGCGGCTGAAGCTAAAAATGCAGAAGGCTCTCAACAAGCAGTGTGAGTGCAGCCGAGCAGATTGCACACGTTTGTGGTTAACGTGCGAATTAAGAATCAGCACTGTGCACAACTTGAAACTGTTGAAGATTTTCTCATATTATGCAAAGTGAAAAAGATGATAAAGATCTGATTTAACTAAATGATTTCTTTTGTCTGACCTGCAGCCAAGGCGGATAAGAAAGCCGCTCAGGTGAAGATCCAGCAGCAGGAACACAAACGACAGGTGTGTGTGTGTGTGAGCATGTCTGAGGTTTAGTAAGACAGAAGCGTCTTTGTCCACCTATTTCCTCTTATTGCTGGTTGTTTACTTTACAGGAGCGAGAAGGCGAACTGCGAGCCATGGCACGCAAGATACGCATGAAGTAAGTGGGTGTTTGTGTGTCTAGCTGGACCGTTTGGTATTTGTGTGTCGCAACTTTCTGACCCTGGCGCTCTGCGTTTAGGGAGCGCGAGCGCCGTGAGAAAGAAAGGGACGAATGGGAAAGACAATATGGGCGACAGAGCCACTCGCCTTCCCCATCCAAATATGGTAAGGCTTTAGGTTTTTGATTGACAGCAGCAACATGGCTCCTGTGTAATTAGAATGTGGCTTAATGAACACGCAGTGTTTGTTCTGCAGTTTTGCATACTCGCACAGAAGTAACCAAAATATTTAATCAGCTCAGGCTCTGATTTGCTGCCATCAGTTTCTGCTCTGCCAGTTTTATGGGCTTTAAGATGTTCTGGCATGCGGTTGTTTTTCATCGTGGCTCTGTCCTCTGTCCCTCAGGCCGAGAATGCAACTCATACAAAAGGTATGTGAGAAGCCACAAGAATCTGCACAGCCACAATGAAGCAGAATGAATTATGTCTTTTTCTTTCTCTCTGTCTCTCTCACACACACACTGTCCCAAAGGCTCATCACCAGGCCTGCAGACACCGTAGTTAAGCTATTTGTCTTCTCATCAGTTGCAAATTAGAGTACAGATTAGTGTTGAAAAATCAGACTAAATGCAAAGAGGTCAATCCCTTTTCAGGTAGTTTCTCTACAGCCACATGTGTACATCCACAGAGCACTTTATTAGGAACACTATAAGCTCGTCTACCAGTTGGAAAGTGAGCGGATCGATTCCTGACTCGCTCTGGTTATAAAGTGTGTAACTGAGTAGAAAAGCACCATTTAAGCACCAGTCCGTTTTTACCATTTCATACTCAGCTCAGGGCTCCCTTTACTCTCCAAACAGCATCTGTCAGTGGATTCCACATCTTTCTGCCAACACTGGGGGTTCTAGTCCTTTCATCTCAACAGCATTACATAATTTCTGTGTAGTGGACAAACGTCCTGTCCGTCTGTAACCTTCATACGTAGACGTGGGTCACGTGCTCAGTCTGTTGAGCTCCTTTTTGTGGTTATCTGACCTTTCTCATTGGATCTCCCTCATCTGTCCACAGATATCACTCTGTGTTTTTTTGGCTTTAGTGCCACTAGTAATCAGCACTGTGAGGAATATTCAAATCAGCCTCTGTGGCACCAACAGTCATGCCACAGTCCCTGAGAACAGCTGTATCCTCATTACCTGCTCCTGACCTGTAACATGTTACACACTTCACTGCCGCCTGCTTGAAGGAACAGGTTTAAAAGTGTTTCTAATAAAGTGCTCAGGAAGTGTACTTTATGTTTATAACTTGTGTTTAGATGATCAGTTTAGGTCTGAAGTGAAGGCTGATGAATGATTTTGGATGAACATTGTACGGCCTGATGGTAATGTGTTATTGATGTCTTAGGCTTGTTTACTTCAGGGATGTTTGTAAAAAAGAAGAACTGGGGCTAAACTACATGGACATGAATACTTATTTTAAATAAATAAAAGAACTTTGTGCTAAAATTTACAATTTGAATTGGTTTCTAAAACTCAGATGGATATTTCCAAACCCCACTGACTGTGCAGACACCTTCACTGACTTTTTATGAAAGTCATTCGGGTAGTTGGTTTGTAATACTGCTAACGACCAAACAACTGACGCTTGCGGGCCTTGATGGAGCGGATAAGATGATCTTCACCAGATTAGAAACAAATTTTTAATCTCACACTAAAGCACAGGAGTCATATCTTTGTTTGTTACGCTGCTCTTTATACTGGAGTCTTTTCTTTTTTTCCAGGAGGTCGCGGTCTCGATCGCGGAGTCCATACTACAGATACTGAGCAGATGGCTGGACAGCAGTACATCGGTTTCGAGCACATACTATCCAACAACAGCCTACGTACAACATGGAAACATGAAGAAATGACTGCTGGCTAATAAACCAACACACAAATCTGCACCTGGATGTTCTCTGGTTTTGATCCTGTGACACCTTCAGCCCTTTTCAGACATGGATTGTTTTATTCACACTGAAGGTCACACTGCTGCTTTCTGAGAACAATTGCGATGCCCGGCACCTGTAGCCTCAAACACTAAAGGTGTGTACTCACACTTGGCTACAGTGACTAAGAGTGGAATCTCTGTATGTGTGCTGCATGGTGCTTCCCCTTACATTCAGATTCCTGCTTTTCTTTTAAAGCAGAATTAAGTAAGAGAAGAATCTCTAAATATTTCCTGAACGTAGAAACGAATTTTTGATCGTGTGCAGGTTTCTGCGGTTCAGGCTTTAGTGAGGCGAACGCCACAAAGATGCAGAAGGGCCATGTGCCTGCCTGTCCTTTCTAAAGCGACTGCATCATTCGACCTGCTGTGATGAATGTGATGCAGAAGGCTGCCGTGTTCAGGTGAAGGATGTGTCTGAAAAGGGCTCCAGTCACTAAATACAGTTAATTGGTTTAATTTCTCCTTGTAAAGACAGTCTTATCAAATAACTAACTCCAGTTTCTCCACTTCTGCATGCTCTCCCTCTCCGTTTCCCTTTCTGAACACTTCCTCTCAGCACGGAGACACTTGTATCTACTACTAAGCAATACCTGCAGTTTGTATCGTCCTCGCTTCACAACCTCCTCCCACAGTTTGGCTTCTTTTTTTTTAATATGAAAACATTAAACCAAGGAACATTTTAAACGCCTCCTGTGTGACACGTCCATCTGAAACCGCCTCACAGAAAGCCGATGAAGTCAAAGTCGATGCATTTATTAAAGTGGCTGCTCTTTTTGTACCGTCCTCAGCCAGCTGTTGACAAAAGCAGAGAAGTCTTTGTTCTCAGTGATGTGGAATGTTAAATACAAATAAAATTTACTTTGAGTTACTTGCCTTTTTTCTTCTTTGTCTTCATTAATGTGACAGATTATGCACAGAATTATTTACTGAAGTCTCCGCGGGGTGAATTAAATATTTAATCCAGGCTGAGCATAAGCGTGCTGCATGTATTAGTGTAATGTATCACCATGCATTGAGATATACCGCCTGCAGTGCGTGGAGGCGAACGGTAGGGGGCGACAGCGTTCAGCGCTTCGCTGTCAGAGCGTCTGTGAAACTTCGGAGGTGTTTTCCACGCTGTTTGTTGAAACGCAGTGGGCAAATAACAGCAACAGCTGCTCGCAAGAAAAAGGAGAAATAAATATTTCTCTGGTTCCGGTTTGGTTTCAGAGACACCTGTGGAAAACCAGCGAGGTATTTCCTCTGAACTGCAGAAGAGGAACTGGTGTTTGAGACCCAGTAACGGGGTGTGAAACCCCTGATTTAGACGGGCTACTTAAAGCTGGGTAAAACAAGCAAAACCGCGAGAGGCGCTTGGGGAAGAAAGGGTTTTAAAAAGTGACAGAAGTCCGTGTCTGCCGAGCCTGTTACACGGGGAGGGCGGGGTCAGGGTCGGCGGGGCGGGCGGTGCCTCCTCTCGCCCATGCCCCCTCTTGCCCTCCGCTCGCTGCGGGGAGAGAAGCGTGAACTTGAACGCTGCCTTCACTGCGCGCTGCGAGTCCGGGCAGAGGCCACACACCACAGTCTCATCAGCTCGGGCTTCGGACAGTAACTCGGAGCAGGAGAAGCCGGACGGGGTCCGGTTCGGTTTGGGACCCAGAAAGGTGCCAGACGCTCGACGCGATGTCCAGGCGCAAACTTGGAAGCAGACCGCAGCACCTGAGTGCGATTCAAGGTAAGCCCGGAGGGAGAGCAGCGGTAGCGGACGGATGTGATGTTATCGAGGTGAAACGAAAACAAAAATCGAAGTCCCTGCTTCTTTTTTTTTTTCCTTTTTATTGGGTTTATCGGCAGTTTTGCGCGCGTGGTGTGTGGATGCGCGCTGGCACCGGTTATCGCACATTAAATGATGGACTTTTCCCCCCTCCTCATCTCACAGACTTAAAACGATATTGGTGTTTAGACCGATCTGAAGCCAAAGCTGATATTTAATCCCGTGTGCAGCCTAACAGGCAAATATTTAAATAACAACTCCTGATGTTGGCGTTGTGTTTGTCCTGATGTGCATTGTTGGTGCAGCAGTTACCACAGAAGAAGGACCGGTTTGTTGGCACGCTGCTGTCAGCGGCTACAGGTCCGAACACGATGATTAATATTTCCAGGTTTGAAGATGATCAAGTTTCTCGCTCGGTCTCTGTCTACTTTTGAGAAGACATCACCTGCTGAAAGTCCCTCCAATAAAGAGAGAGACGAGTCCTGCTTCAAACTATGCAGGAGTTTCTTTTCTTTTAATTAAATGATAGGTTTAAATAAAGCATGTTAAATGAGGGCGGTAATTTAATCCCGATCAGATTAATCAAACATTAAAGTTTATTAAAGGAAAATGGAAGAAAAAAAACGTGATAACTGAAAGGAAATGGGGACAGAAACTTAAATACCATTTGTTTTTTACAGTTCTCTACTGGAGACCAGTCGTGCATGTCTGTTGTGACCACAGGCCTTGACTCAACCCTGGTGTGTGTGTCTGTGTGTGTGTGTGAGAGAGAGAGAGAGTGTAACCGCGCCTTGCAAGTCTGCACAAACAGCGCAGGCCTGAAACAGGAAAGGTGACATTTTTGAGTAACAACTGGCGAGATCCGACTTCAGACTGTACTGTCTGTACCTGTCCTGTGTGCTAGCCAGCTCAGCCTGGGCAGGTGGATCCAGTCCAGTCATCAAGGTGTGCCCACGCTGTGTTGAGCAATACACCGCTGACCCCCCCTCCTCCTCTCTCCCTCCTTCTCCTCGTCTCCAAAGAGCTCTGTCTGGTCTGAGCTGTGGGACTAAATGAAGAAATACCCAGAGTTTACAGATGGCTCTTCAGAGGTTTGGGTCTGACTTGTTTGCCACTGCTTGCAAACTGCACTTGCATTTCAAAGTGCTAACCACATAAGATTTGTGAGAGTTGAAGTTGAATCAGATGAGCTGTCCTGTACATGTTTGCGAACTCTTTAAAAGAAAGAAAAGAAAAACACAAGGGCCGCAGCTCTTATCTCAAACACCTTCTGCCACTTTTTTCTTTTATTGCAATCCACTTCCTGTTGAGAAACTCTCGCTGCCTGTGGCTGGTAGGGCAACGTTTTATTTTGAGTGAAAGGTGAAAGGCTTTGCCTTCGCCGCTTTTTTAATTCACTGCTCCGGCGTGTCAGCACTCAGTCAGTGGCGGTCCTGTTAACAGGAGGTTGAAGTTTCTGCTGAGATGGACAGATGGGGCTCCTCTCTCGCTCGCTCTCTCTGCAGCCTCAGCGAGCGGATCTGTTTTGCGTTGGTTAAAGGAAGTGGTCAGTATTGGCTGAGCAGATTGGCCTCGTTGCTTGAGAGTTTACAACTGAAACTAGCACTTTCAATCACCACGCCTGCTTGTTGTTCCATTGAGGTCAACTGTACATTGTAAGTAGGCTAATTTATGAGAGCGAGGTCAGAAACTTTGTCAGCAAATCCAAATGAACGAAGTGCTCTCTGATTATATCAACCAGCCAGCTGCTTTTGATGCAAAATACAGATGCATCTTCCTTTCTCTCGCTTTATATAGATGTGGATATACAGGCAACACGTTTACAGACTCTAGGGGCATAAATTGGTCATGTGTGTGGAACATAAAAATAAATGCACATTAAAGAAACGCTTCAGAGAAAGCTTGTTGTTGGATGTTTTATAGACACTTTGCACTTGATAAGAAAGAGGAATTGCACAGTTACACACACTTGCATAGGAAAAAAACTGAGTGAAATGCTCTCAGGAAGCAGACACTGATTGATATTTAACCCCAAAGATCTTCGTTTAACTCTCTGACAAGAAAACAAGACGACCTGAGAAGCCGTGACTCTCTTACATGTGGCTTCTTGTTTTAATTGATCTCTCTCTTTGTCTCTCTGTTATCTCCTGCCTCAGATGCCACCGATGTGCCTGATGAAACCGGCTCATCCGGCGACCACCACCCACCCCTTCCTCCCCCAAATCTTCCTCCTCCACAGGTCCGGGCTCCTGACCAGGGTCGCGACCTTCTAACCTGCGGCCAGTGCTGTCAGGCGTTCCCCCTCGCCCACATCCTGGCCTTCATTCAGCACAAACAGGGTGGCTGCACCTCCCGAAATCTCACCTCCAACGCCGCGCCGCCCTCGCCCGCCGGCCGAGCGCGGCAGCGCGTCGCCAGCGCCGAGCTGGGCCCCGGCTTCATCGAGCTCAGGAGAGGGGCAGCCAGGGAGCCAGTCTGGGGGGAGGAGCCCAGCATGAAGGTGAAGGTGAAGGTGAAGGCGGAGCACAGCAAAGCAGGTGAGAAGAAGCAGAAGATGATGGCAGGTTGCTAATTAGTGACTCTGGGGTTTTTTGTTATTTTTTTCTTCCTTTTTGTTCTTTCAACCGCCACCTCTTCATTTAACAACCGTTCCTCCTCCCTCCCGAGTCCAGCTCATTAACTAGCCGTTGCCATTAGCAGACCTGCGTGAGTTAGTGACGCGCAGGCTAATTGCGTGGAAAGGATAGGCGTCAGGAACATTCGGAGGGCACTCAGGGTCCCCGAGGGCTCCACGCTGAGCACCTGAGCTCCTTCGCATCTCCCTGACTGTCAGTCTCTGAGGTGGAGTGGCCAGGTAAACATGTTTCTCCCTCCCTGTCATTCCCTGCACCCTGGACCTCAGAGACTGAATCCACATCTCCAAACCACCCACCCCCCCAAAAAACACGAACACGCACAGAGGAGCACGTCTCAGTATTCAGTGTGTTTTCCAGAGGGCGGCTGAAAGGCTCCTGTGTTAAACGGTCAGAGGATGCGAGGCAGGCAGATCGTGCTGGTTTCCTCGCTGTCATGACACTCTAACCGAGGACATTGCATCATGTGCGGCTCCTCTGCCATCTCCCGCTGTTCTACCCCAGGCCGAGCCACCTGAGCTCCAGGGAATCTCCCTCTTCCTCCTCCTGCTTTTTCTTCATCTCACTCGTCTCCCTCGTCTTCTCCTGTATTTCCACAGTCCTAACCCATCCCTCTCCTCTTCTTTCAATGGCACCAAATTTCTCTCCTCCTGCCTTACTTCCTGCTTTCCCTACTGCTGACTAAATGATCTTGATCTAATATTGTGTCTTTTTTAGGGTGGAGCCCATTAAACTCAATCAGAAATTCTTTATTTTCTTTGATAATTTAACTGAGATCCTTTTTGAAGAAGGGCTCTTCATGTCCAGGTTTAAAAAAAAAAAAACAACCAAAGAAAAAAGAAAAAGAAACCGTGAAGGCCACGTTGTAGCTCTCGAAAACGGTCAGAGCGTCTCGCTGCAGACTCGTGTAAGGTGTGAGTGCCCCCTTTGCACATTTTGAAACTCTCTCTGCCACAAGTTAGCAGTTCCTTCCTTTGTGTAACGCTCAAGGGACGGCTGCACGCACCATTTCCGTTTGTCCACAACCCCTCTTGTTTTGTTTCTTCTGTTTCGGTGTGCTCACCTCTCTCGCTCTGAGGCACAGAAACACGCCGGTTTAGTAATTTGGTGGCCTGCAGGATTATACAACAAACCTAACACGTGCATGAGGCGGAAGTGGAGAGCACGACAACATGTGAAAAATTCAAAAGAAGATTTTTTTTTTTGTTTTTAAATTCAAGAATCTAGGTTGCTGCTTGTTTGGACATAAAAAAAAAGTCTGAGCAGTGCGGCTTTAATTGGGCGTCCTGCCGGCCCTGAAAAGTTCTAGTTGATGTCTTGGTTTTACTCGAGCGACGAGCTGTTTGTCTTTTTTTCTTTTTTTTTATTTGTGGTAGAGAAATTGAGCATCTGACAAGATGACTGAAAGCGAAAGAGCAGTTATCCCACAACAGACAGGTCCTCCATTTATTTTCCTGCATTCAAGAGCGGAGGGAAGGGGGTAGAGCGGGATGGATTACTGAAGAGCCGCGTGCATCTGTCTCATTCCTTTTTATTTATTCTCCTTGTTTGTTTTTTTTCCTCCTCATCACCCACCCCCTCCCACCAACACCCCCCCCCCCCCATCTTCAACACACTTTCGCTTTGCCCTCTTTCAATTTCTCGCACCCCCCCCCCCTCCTCTCTTCTTCCTCTCTTTTCTCCTCCCTCCTCCTCCCGAGGGAAAAGAGATTCTGCCTGCTGCTCGTTAGTGCTCCCAGCCAATCTGCATTTTTAATTAGTAGTTATTGCTTCTGCTTAATATTCAAGTGCTACCCCGGGCCAAATGGGAATCCTTACAGGGAAAAAAAAAGAGCGGGGAGAGAGAGCGAAGGAAAGAGAAACCGGCTGGGTATTGTGTTTCACTCCAGGACCCCGAGACAAAAGCCCCACCACCACCCCACCACCCCCCCTCAGGGAAAGATTTGGAGGGTACTGGGGGGCGGCGGGGTGAGGAGAGCCGGGGTTGGAGGATGGGTCTCGGCTCCAATCCGAAGGGGTGACATATTTTTGTGGCATCTCTCAGCCCCCCGTACTACATTATAATCTTTTTATCTCATTTTCTTTTTATCTCCTGAGCCCTGACCTACCTATCTCCCTCCCCTTCTTCTTCTTCGTTTTTTTTCCTGCTCCCGCTCCTCACCCTATTTTTAAAAGAAGTATCACAACTTCTCCTGGGTTTCTCCTCAGGCTAGGTTAAAGGACTCGAACACCGCAGCTCCTGTCGTCTCCAGACAGAGGGGATGGCGAAGAGGGGGGGGGGGGAGAAACAGTTGCTCTCTTTTTCATCTTCACCCCCCCCCTCTCCCCCTCCAGTAAAATACAGAAGGATTTAACTTGAGGAAACATGAAAGAGGCTTATACCAGAGTCGGCTTTGAACCTCTCCAAAAAAAGAGAAAGAGAGGAGAGAAAAAAATAGTTTTTTTTCCCTCAATTTGGGAATCTTCTCTCCAATTTTGATTTATGCAGAAAGGCCTCATTTGTCAAGCAGGCTGAGTCAGAGCCTGATTTGCATAAAGCGTTCGTTTTCTGCGTTCTGCTAATTAGCAATTTGCAGCTTAATTGGAGAGTGGCTCTCGGTGAGGAGACAAAGCTATCCACATATAAAAATATCTCCAGATGTACTCTGTGACACAGCTCGCCTCTCTGTTGGACTTCCAGTTTCCGGATCCTGATTTCTCTTTCTTCAGGTCGCACTTTTCCCTCCCTCAGTTCTTCCTTTCCTTAGTTGGGCCTTAGGTCTTCTCATCACCTTTAATGCATTTAAACTGCAGCAGTCTGCCTGTACTACTCTTCTTATAGAGTCTTATAGTGTTCAGTTTAATCGCTTCAGAGCATCTTTAAAAGCAGCCGGGACATTAAAACCAAAGACAAGTTAAAGCTTTACTGGGAAAAGAGAACTTGAGTCCTGGTACTCGTGTGGGCGTCAATTTGACATCTAAAGGAGGCTCAGGAGGTAAAGCAGGTCCTCTACTAATCGGAAAGTTGGTGGTTTGATCCCTGCCTACTCCAGTCTTCCTGCCCTGAGGAAGACACTGAACCCAGAGTTGTCCGTTCATCGGAGTTGGATGTTGGACAGAAAGCACTGCTTGTATTAATGAATGAGAAATGTATAAAGTGTTTTGAGCGTACAATTAGAGTAGAAAAGCACTAGCACTCCCTGATGGCAGAAGCCTCTCCCTCCCACACACAAAGATCTGTAATTGTTCAGGAGCACAACATCCTCAGTCCGATCAAGTATCCCTAGGACGTGCCAGAACAAGCCCAATCCACCCCAAGCCACAGCCCACAGGGTGCAGAAATACCACCTGCTCATGCCCAGTGGGTCACATGATATCAGGCGAGTGGTTTTCATGTTGTGGCTAGTGGCTAGCCATAGCCTATCAAGCGGAAAGATTCCCGGTTTGATCCCGGGAGGAGACAAAAATCTCTTTGGTGTTGTGTCACAAAGTGTAAATAAATCTGTTGCACCAAACATGCAGAGCTGCTCGCTGTCGAGACCTTCGTGTGAAAAAGGGAGCGGCCGAAAGTAGCTTTGGTTTTAATGTTGTGGGTTATCAGTGGCTATTTATGTTTAACCCTCTGAGGTCTGAGTCATCTTCTACGGAGCCCCGCAAGGTACATGGGAGAAAAAAATTTTTAAGACGGACTTTTGCGAGATCTCGCAAATCTAACTCGGGATCTCGCAAAACAAACTCGGGATCTCGCCGATTAGCCGCAGTTTTAGCTCGAAGTTTTAGCTCTAGAACTAACGGGAGGTCGAGACCTACTACAGCCGGGAGGAACACCGCTTTCCCGGCACATCGTGCCTCGACCTCCCGGTCGGCTTCGAGCCAGCGTCCGAAGAATGCGGCTAAAACGTTTGCGAGATCTCGCAAAAGATCCCGAGTTGGTTTTGCGAGATCCCGAGTTTGTTTTGCGAGATCTCGCAAAAGTCCGTCTTAATTTTTTTTTTCTCCCATGTCCCCTGCGGGGCTCCGTAATCTTCTGTGATGACCCTAACCTTCTGAATATGTTATTTTTCGCTCTTTTTAAAAAGTTGCTCTGCAAAATTTTAAGTCCAGTAGCGCAAAGTCTTTGAAACTTTTTCCAGCTGTCAAAATTAGTTTTTTTAATTTACTTATTTAAAGCAGCAACGAGCTGGTAAACAATTAAAAACTAAAGATATATTTCACTGAGAAGGTGGTGGAGACCAAAAGTAGAGCTCGAAGGACACACATGTGCAGGACATGCACGTATCCGAAATGTTGTTCCCCCACACGTGGGTGTGCACTTGGAATAAAATGTAATTAATACATTTTTACCCAAGAACAGAAAGCTATAAGAAAATGAGATACAGATATGAGAGTAAATAAGGTTTTAAGTGTAAATATGGAAGCCAAACTACAATTATTGATGCCTGTGAATGTATTTATGGGGTGTAAATAAAGATGCTTATTGCATTATTGCAGAGAAGATGTCTGTGTATCTGCTGGATGTGTGAAGTGTTTGTGGACACTAAAGCAGTGCTTTTCAAACTGACCTTGGATCCATTTCTGCTGTCAATGATTGACCTGACTGAATTGAACGATTGATCTTTTGAGAACCGCCTCTTCAGGTGGCCGCATGTTTGTCCTGTCCGTCGGTGGGTGCTGGACACTTTTAGCTGTACTCTTAGTTAACGTTTATCAAAACCACTAACTCACTTCTGTTTGGTCTGCAGTGCCAGAGGAGCCCTCGTATTTCATCTGCCAGCAGTGTGAGGCCGTCTTCCAGTCCTCATGGTTGCTCTTACAGCACGCTCAGCACACGCACTCCTTCAGCATCTACCAGGAGGATGAGAGCGACGCTTTCATGGAAGGAGGAGGAAGTAGGGATCTTAAAGACCGCAAAGGTGCTGCAGCCATTTTGGACCCACGCCACCTGACCCAAGCGCTCGCTTCAGCCTTCCAACCCTCCGCCCCACGTCTTGGCCGTTCCCGTCAGTCCCACGGCCCCCTCTCCTCCTCGTCACCTGCCTCCTCCTCCTCTTCCTCCTCCAGGAACCTGCAGACTTTGAACTTTTCCGTGCGGCTCAGGGAGCTTGCCGAGGTGAATAACAACACAACAAGTGGATCCCCCGGAGGCCTGGTGCTGTCGCCCTCTTCTTCTCCACCGGCAGCTTCGCCTTTTCCTCAGACAAGCGCCCTCCAGGCCGATTTCCACTGTGAGCTGTGTGACCAGAACTTCCAGTCGCTCCGCGCCCTCTCCGCCCACCGCCGGACTCACGCCTGCGAGCGGCCTTATCACTGTGGTGTGTGCGGCCAGGCGTTCGCCCAGAGTGGCCAGTTGGCTCGTCACATAAGGAGTCATCACCGGGAGGCCGGAGGGGGAGGAAGTGGATATGAGTCTGTGGAGATGGTCGAGGAGGAAGGAGGGAGGCTGGGGCCAAGAGGCAGGCTTCAGATTCAGCCAGCGGGAATCACGGGGAAGGGAGACCTGATGGCCCACATCCCCTCCGAGCTGGACTTGACCTTCCCCAAACACCCATCCTTGGCTTCAGGTCTAGTGCTGCTGCCCTCCCAGCTCAGACCACCAGAGAGGGAGCTGCTGAGGCTCTACCAGACCACCAGAGAGGGAGGTGAGGAGGAGACGGAGGTGCATGCAGAGGCTCCACACACCTCGCCCTGTGCCAGCCCCTCCGAAGGCTCGCTGGAGAGCGGAGAGACGGGCGGCAGCGGCGAGAGCGGCATCGCCAGCGGAAACTGCACTCCAAAACGTCCCGAGGTGAGCGACAAGGTGCGAGGTGTGGGAGAGTGGGAGAACGAAAGAACGAAAGAGATCATCGAGAAGGAGTGGAGCTCGGCCAAAGTCAGCGAGGCAGTGCAGGAGTGGCAGAGGGACAACGAGCGGAGGACCGTGACGGGAAGCGTGAGCACAGCAGGCAGCGGCGGCGCGTCCGCTGGAGCGCCGGGGAAGAAGAAGAAGGACGAGGCCTGCGAGTTCTGCGGCAAACAGTTCAGGAACAGCAGCAACCTGACCGTGCACCGCCGCAGCCACACCGGCGAGCGGCCCTACCGCTGCGGCCTGTGCAACTACGCCTGCGCACAGAGCTCAAAGCTGACGCGCCACATGAAGACGCACGGAGCCCAGGGCGCAAAGGCGTCCTTCTTGTGCCAGCTGTGCGCGGTGCCCTTCACCGTCTACGCAACTCTGGAGAAACACCTGAAGAAGGTTCACGGCCTGAGTCACGCCAGCGTGGGAGCTTATGCGCAGGCCAGCGCCGCAGATACTCTGGCTGCAATAAAAGCGGGGGGAAAAGCTGCAGCGGTGGTGAAAATGGAGGAGGACGAAGCCGGATTGGATCAGACAGAGATGGAGAACAGAATGCAGAGTAGCGTGTCCAGCACCATGGAGGTGGAGGAAAGGCAAAGCCAAGAGTACATGGAGAGCAGCAGGAGTCCAGCCATAGCGAACGACCTCGCGCCCGAGAGCAGCACGGAGGCCCCTTTAGCTTTGACTCCTGCACCCTGAGAGTCTCTCAAATAAAAACGACAAAAAAAAGCACTGTATAGAATTTAACCCCCCGTTTAGTAAAACAAAAAGAAACTGAGTTAAAGTGCAGTTTAAAGAAGCTGCAGGTGTGTGCGTCTGTGTATAGAAAGCAGCTCCTTCTCGCCGCCCCCAGAAGACGTTGTTCACGATTATGTGCGCAGCTGCCAGTTGAAACTAAGTGCCTACAGTTCTTTTAGACCACAGAGAAAAACAAGGCCATGACATTCAGCAGGGAGATTACCATAGCTCTCGAACAGGAAGTGAACTGCCACAGTCCACACCGACACAGGAAACCGATCACCATGTTGCAGCGCAGGATGCAAAAGACATGTGATTTATGTCTCTGGTGACCCGCCGGACAGGTGGAGGCAGATCTTAACTGCCACGCGGTGCAGAAAACGGTTTATGTCGCATTTAAAAAGAAAAGGGGAAAAAGCCTGACAATAGAGCAACTTTAATATATTTTCAGATGGAGAGAGGTCATATTGTGCTGGTTTTCTTATGAGAAGACCTTTTAAAGGCTAAAGCGGTTCGAACAGACACAGAGGAGGGGGGGGGGGGAATGAATCCAAACACTGCCCGCCTGCAGTTTCTCAGACTCCTCTTTTTAAAGGCGCTTGCTTGTCACAACACTTGTCACTTAACGTAATGTTTACAAGGCTCGCGGGGGCCTAAAGCAAGGTTGTGCTCCTGACTTTGTCACAGTGTGTGTGGATGACTATCTGTTCTGTTTTTGTTTGTTTTGGGTTTTTTAAATATAAATATAAATGTGAAATTAAGAGAATTTAAAGTCTACTGATGTTTTCCTTTCATTTTTTTCTATGCATTTAAAAAAAAATTGGAAAAAACAGCAATTTTAGCTACGTGTGAAACGGGTGTGTGTTATTTTTGTTTTTCTCTCAGTGACGCTTGTGATGGTAATGTCTGTCTTTCGTTGTTTACATCTGTAAATTACTGGACTGGTTGAAGCTCGTGCATGCTTTGCAGTAACTTGAATTTCTTTTCTCGCTTTCCTGTGTCTCAGTTCTTCCTAATTTATGGACGCCGCGTGTTTCGCCAGGTTTGGAGGGCTTGCACGAGTGAGTTGTATGGGCGTTTTTGTTTGTTTGTGTGTACATATCGCAGACTCGGCTTGAAGCCTCCATCCTGGGATCAGGTCAGAGCCTTCAGGCAGATTGCCCCCACCCTTTCCCCCCCCCCCCCCCCCTCTCGTGACTACTGTGATGACTTTGTTTGTCTGCTGCATTCAGGTCAAAATAAACTGTTGTGTTTTCTAAAAGTGGATTATGAAAGAGTGCAGTGTAACTGTTCAGGGATTTATTTTTATGTATGTATATATACATATATATATACTGACTTTATTGCTATTGCTTGCTGTTAATATTATCTCCCTACATTGTTTGCTTTTTTTTCTAGGTTATCGTGAAGCTTTCGCCGCTCCTACTGTCTTTGTAAACTTGCCATTTTGTAATTGACCTTGTCAGTTGTCACAAGGAGCCTCAATAAAGTGTGAGGTGAAATATTTTACATTTTCGAGACTTTCTTCCCTCCTCGTCTGTCTTTCTGTTCTCTTCTCTTTCTCCCATGAATATTTTGTTTCCTGTTCTGGGACAACAAAGCTTCTGAAACTATTTTTAAGTGTCCTTTCTCACCAGGATGTTGTCTTAGTCAGTGCGGGTCGTTCCTCTGAGGACCACAGTCAGCGCTGAGTTATTAATTTTTAATGTGAGTGTTTGGATAAGGGACCCTCAGTCCTTGTTTACATCCTTGTGATGTTACTCGCTTTGTCTGGAAACACTGTAATGTAATTCTGCCAGTTAGGAGGGGGGGGAGTGCGCTAGTTACCGCGTATGTGTGTGCGTGCGTTTGAGTTGGTGTCAGTCACTCCGCAGATTGTGCGATTGGGTGCAGCAAGCTGTGATGGGACACGGGTGGCCAGGATTTCTCAGGATACAAAAATTGGAGGGGGAGGCGGGTGGCAGTTTGGTTATTGTTTGTGGGCATGTTAGGAGGCAGAGCAGGATGGGTGGGGAGTGTCAAGGGGTTGGGATAATTGCTGACTCCATTTTAAGGGCATAAAAACCTCTGCACCAGCATCTCTGGCCTTAACCCCCCCACCCCCACTAATGAAAATGAAGTTCTATGATCCCTCTAGCTCATTAACAGCAGGTCTTTTAATGAGCTTTCAACAAGGTGGGGGCTGGGAAGATGAAGAGGAGGAGTGGGGCTCGATTTGGGAAGGGTGGGGGGGTTATTGCACCAGATGCACACACGCCCACTATTACCAATTACCATTGTGTTATGGTGAATAAGGAGGAAGTGAGGACAGAAGCCCCTTTGGATCCGGATGAGTCAGTTTGTCCGTTTCTCTCCACAGAGACGAGGGAAAAACACGATAGAGGACAGTACAGGTGACAGGTAAGATCTCTCAGGTAAACTCTGCTCTGCGAGGCTGCTGGGTGCTGCGGCGGGCGCCATTTGGTGCTCGTATGATCCCAATTATGTAAGGCGATACAGAGCAGAAGACTGCATAGCAAGTGGATATGTGCCCTTTGTCTTCCAGCAGTCCACACCTATCCACACAGGTCAGCGTCAGTCCCCAGACCAGCCAATCACAGTGCTTGAAGAAGTCATCATGGCTCCCACTCTGTGTGTGTGTGTGTGTCTGTGTGTGTGTTCTGACCAGTGGGTGCCCCTGGGCGGTAGTAATGTGGACTTTGAGATCTAATCATTGTCTCAGCTCAGAAAGGGAAAGCTTTTGTTGGAGTGGAAGTTAAAAGAGGACGCTGTGGGACAGACGCAAGCAACCAGCAGAGTCACAGGGGAAGTTAATACGCTGCACACAAGCGCGCACACACTCTCGCACACATCTGCCGTCTAAAAACAGGAAGATTTATTGACGTAATGAGAAGATATCTGAGATTTTTAGAATAGCTTTGCTCTCTGTATTGATACCGTGTTACTGTTAAAACAGTTTTCTGGATATTTTCGGCAGTTTGTGGTCGACAAGCAAAGCCGCTGAACAAACCCGTTTGCTTGTTTGGGGCCCCTGAGGTCTGATAGAAACACTGATAAGTTTGGTTATTTGAAGTTTCAGCTGAGATGTCTTAAACATCTAGTAGCTTGTTTCTAAAAATACGCCATGACGTGAAATATAGTCACCGAATCATTGATAAGAGGGGAAATAATTTCATCGTGTGGGTTGCAGAAGTAACGTGCAGGAGTGTCCGTGCAACTTTAATGCATTTAGATCTCCGTGTCGATTTTTATAGAGTTTAGGCTGTTTTGAAAAGCTGACAGTTGAATGTCTTCTGCAGAGAATTGACAGATTTTTAAATTCAAGGTCCTCAAATTCAAGGGGGGGAAAAAAAACAAAGAAGGGAACAGGGATCAGTCCAGAACGTCAGGCTCATAGTCACGGATGCAAATTTGCATCCGTGATTTTACAAAACAGAGCTTTCAATATTTAACAGACCCTTCTTATTCCTCAACTTCATGGGTCATTGAGGACTTCTGGATGTGAAGCTGTGCTCTCTGGCAGCAACCACAGATTCAGATTAAACTTAAGATGATTAGCTCTGAAAATTCAAGCACAAAGGGGAACGTATGAGCAGTAGGTCTGCTTTGCTATGGGGCAGGCCTGCAGCCATGAGAGGCTTTCACTTATGTATGAGAAAGATTGTGCTTTATTATGTAAAAAGCCAATTAACTGTGAGTTTTTAATTACATTTCTTATGGTATACTGTGTGAAGCTTCCAATCATCTCTGCAGTCCTTGCTCTGTTGTCTCCTTCCTCCTCAGAATAGCTGAAGAGGAGGAGGAGGAGGAGGCGGCAGGAGCTCAGGATTAAATGATCAGCAGGGCCGACAGAAATGAGGATAACAAAACGGGAAAGATGCATTTGGGAGTGGTCAGACTAACCACAGGACTCCCTCTCTGCTCTTTATCCTCGCATCGTTCCCACAATCCCCACCTTCTCTCGTCCATCCCTCCTCCCGCAACGACCGCAAGGTGAAACCCGAACCCTGAAATTACACCCGCGTCTCCTCTCCTGCCCCTCGACCCCCCCTCTCACCCTCTGAACAGTGAGAGTGTGGGAGGATGAGGTGAGAGGCGGCGAGATCCCGCGCAGCCATCAGTCATGCCTCTCTTTTTGCCATTCAACACCTCCTGATAATGCGAGCGGGGAAAGACAAGGCGGGTTCATTCTTATAATGTCACTGATCACTGGAGACGAGCTCCGAGGGAGGAGTGCCACTTCATTTGCACCGAGTCTGTGAGGCACTGATGAGACCGAGCCAGCTGGTTTATACAAAAACAATAAAAAAAGCGCACACGAAAAAAAGGAGGAAGTTCAGTGATTTCTCCTTTTTCACAGCGTGAGATCTAAAGCTTCAGCAAAGAGGAGTTGCGGGCGGCGGGGACTGTAGTGATGCTGAAAATACATTTAAAAACGAACCTAAGTAAAGCTCACTGAGTAGAGTGACTGTTGTTTTTACACTCACGGATACAAGTGTGTGTTTGTGCGTTCAAAGCCAGCAAAGACAGGTTAATGTGATCGTGCAGGGATCAGATGTACAGCCCACTGCTACACTCTGCTGCTGTATTACAGTCGTAACAGTTCAATTCAATTCAATTTTATTTATATAGCGCCAAATCACAACAAAAGTCGCCTCAAGGCGCTTCATAGATACAGAGAAAAACCCAACAATCATATGACCCCCTATGAGCAGCACTTTGGCGACAGTGGGAAGGAAAAACTCCCTTTTAACAGGAAGAAACCTCCGGCAGAACCAGGCTCAGGGAGGGGCGGGGCCTTCTGCTGTGATTGGTTGGGGACAGAGAAGGAAGACAGGATAAAGACATGCTGTGGAAGAGAGACAGAGATTAATAACAGATATGATTCAATAGAGAGGTCTATTAACACATAGTGAGTGAGAAAGGTGACTGGAAAGGAAAAACTCAATGCATCATGGGAATCCCCCGGCAGCCTACGTCTATTGCAGCATAACTAAGGGAGGATTCAGGGTCACCTGGTCCAGCCCTAACTATATGCTTTAGCAAAAAGGAAAGTTTGAAGCCTAATCTTAAAAGTAGAGATAGTGTCTGTCTCCCGAATCCAAACTGGAAGCTGGTTCCACAGAAGGGGGGCCTGAAAACAGTGCAAGAAGTCTGCAAAGATTATAACCTCATTTACACGAGGCGCAGCAACACAGAGATTTTATCCACTCAGAGCTCCATATGATGCATTCACACTCCAAGCCATGCTCAGTATTCAACCACAGTGTACCACAACACAAAAAACAGATAAAATATGACCCACAATATTCAAAAAGTTCGAGGAAAGCCTGCTTATTTATTCCAAAGTCTTTACAATTCGTCTGAAAAAGAAGAAGAAACTGCGTTAATCATGGCATTTAAATCAATATGATCTGGTAGAATGTGCTGTATAATAATATATATGTTTCATATAATGTAGTGATACAAAAATACGATGCAAAATTTCTCGTATAGCTGGATAAATTGTCAATATGATTTACAGTGCAGTGCAATAAAATGCAGGATCAGTTAAGAAAGCAACATCTAAAGAGGGCCTCCTCAACGGACTGCTGACATGAATGATGGTAAATGCAAGTTCTTGTATTATTCTTCTCTGGCACCGACATGTTCGTACGTACAGCTGCGAGCATAAACAGAGATGAGATGCACCTCAGTAACCACAAGAAGATGGAAGAGATAAGTTCGCCAAACATCTGCATCGCCAAATGTTCTCTGACGCCTGGACTGTTACTCTCTTTGTCTGTGTGCTCGTCGCGCTGTTCCTGCTGCACCTGGCCGCCCGTCTCTTTGAACACGACTTAAGCAAACACACACACAGTAGCTCAGTTGCTCAGCTAATCACGCACATATATTGACATCAGTTTGTGTCTTGTTTAACCCGGAGGCGTCAGTGCATGAATGCTGGAAAAACTGGATTTTGACCACGAACACGGCGCTGGCTGGGGTCAGAGGCGCCACTGTCGTAGCATGCAAAGTAAGGTTAGGAGGTAGGGTTCACTCCTGGGACAGGTGAAAATGCTTTGATGTGTCTGTGCCCTGCAGGCCTGAGGGCAGCTGAACTGCAGTTCTTTACTGCCTGAACCAGAGTCTCCACATGCATCAAACATCCTCTGTCACCTCAGCTCTACAGGTTTGTTTTCCACAAAAATGTGCTTTTTCAAATATGTTTGTCTTTATAATTTTTGCATGATGTGTTGCATCAATGCAACGGAGCCTTAATTAAATTCTGCAAGGTCCAGTGAGGCATATTTAGTCAGGTAAACATTACAGAGAGCAAAGACGCTGCAGAGAGTCAGCACTGATGGCAACCTAAAGAAACATAGATCAGCTTTATTGGGTACACCTTGCTACCATGGCATTGGAGCCCATTTATCTTCATGACTGCTTTAAGTCTTCGGGACAGATTCAAATCGGTGCTGGAAACACACCTCAGACATTTTGGTTCATGTTGATGTGACGACGTCACAGAGCAGCTGCGGATTTGTCGTCTGCTCGTAGAGCAGGAGAAGGACGTAAGGAAGTGTGGAAGGAGACAAACAATGGGAGACAGCAACACCAGAAACTGGATCTGGAGAGAGATTAGCCAGTATTGTGGCAGTATGGTGAAAAAAAGTTTCCTAGAGTCCTTCTCATAATCAGTACAAGGGTGTTGAGTGGTCAGCTGCTGCTACAGATGTGACAGACAATCATGAACCGCAGCAGAATCGAGTAAATGGGAGTTCAGCCAGAATGAAGCTTTTTTATGCATTTTAGCAAAAGTGACAAAACAGAGGACGAAAAGAAGAAAACTTCAGAGAAAGTCGGCCTTAATTCCATCGTTCCTTCTCCGCCACACTGTGGAAAATAGAGGCATATTTTCTGAACCCAAGAACAATTAGTTCCAAAGCCAGAACCACAACAAAGAGCGAGCTCTCACCCAAAGATCAGCACGAGGCCATAACGCAACTGCTAATGGTAATTTTCATGTTGTAACCCTGAACTCTCCAGACCTATTTAAAAGCAAGTGCAGCTCAGACACTGAAGCTCTCTAACAGTCAGATAGCTCTGACCTCATTCAAGCTGAGAGGTCGATCTTTTCCAGGCTGCTAACGGGGAGGATTTACTCCAAACTGCATCGGGCACCAACAACCATGACACGTTCAGAGACTCTTAAATTATCTTCGCTCCTCATTCTGATGCTCAGTCTGAACCACATCATGCCGTCTGATTGCACTGAGTTGCTGCCATGTGATTGGCTGATTAGATATTTACATTAACGAGCAGTTGAATGTTGTGACCAGAGACATCCATGTGAAATTTCGCAAAAATCACATCGAAATGAAAATTTACTTCGAGCAAACTCAAACTTTATGACTTCGGGAACTCTTAGAGAGGAGACGTCTTTCCAAGGATCCCAGAGATTTAGATCCTTGGGCTTAAGGTCACTGGGAGATATGGAGTCACTCAAATATTGCTACAGTCTCACCAGCTGACTGAAGTAAACATATTACTGCACCTGGAGAGAAATTAGCATGTGTCATCATCATATCAGAGTTCCTATTGGTCCAAATCCTATTTTAAACACCCTTTGACCTCTTCAAGAACCTTTCATTCACATCATTTGATCAGATTTTAGAAACTGGCCACAGACTTCGTATATATATATATATATGTATATATATATATATATATATATATATATATATATATATATATATATACATATATATATACATATATATATATATAAAGATAAAACAGTGCCTGAAGGTCTCAAATGAATAAATACATCATAATTCTGAAATATAAAGTATTTCAGAAGTACTGAAGTGAATTAAAAACATATGAAAATCAATAATATTTTACACTGGAGAGAAAACTATTGTAATATGAGTACAAGAGAACTACAATTAAGAAGCATATTAAGAATAATATATAACATGATGTTAAAAATTTACAAAATTACAATAAAAAAAAGATTATCTTTGAAAAGAAAGACCCAAACTACAGAAATAAAACAATTAATTTATAAAAATGTAAAAAGTAGTTGAATACAGACCACAATTAAAGAACTGTATCATAATAAAAATAAGATAAGGAATCCAGGAAGAGTCAAAACGACCTGAAAGGCGAATTAGTTGTATTTTTAATAAAGAACAAAACTTCAGATTGTGTCTAAAAGAAACTCCCATCGGTTGTTTTTCTTCGTGTGTCATTGACGTCCTTTGGCTCGAGTCTTATTGAGGCATATTAAGGTCCCCTCTCTGACCGCTTCAGCTTGCTGTGATGTGTGTGAGTGATGCAGCAGAAAACAGGCCGGGACAAAGCCGGTTAACCAGCGCGCAGGGTGAGACGGGTCGGGGGGTTGCTGGTGCCGGGGTCGTGGGATCAGAGCGGGTCAAGGAGGTGTGGGAGTGTCGGTCGGCCCTCTGACCTTTGTCACCGAGGCTTCCTATAATCCTGTCCTCAAAGACCGCGCGGACATAATGGAGAGCCCATGAATGAAGTTAAATGGTGACCATTAGGCGGATACGTGTCGCTATTCTTCTTGTTTGTTTAGTCCCGGTCAGTCTCTCGTTTTCGGTGTAATCAGGCGTGTGATGGAAGGACTGTTGGAGACGCTTCAACAGCTTCCTGGAGGTGGATATTCACCTAAACTCGCTGAATGACAGCAGAGGGCTCGGGGAGGGTGGGGGTGTCGGAGGTGTAATTGGATGTCCACTTCAGATTCAGAGGCCATATCACAAAAAGGGAGGCCAAACCAAAGCACCCCCGTCCGGATACCGCTTAAAAGGGTCCATATGGGTGAGGCAGCATCTCAAGACATTTAGGTCAGGATTTAAATTCAATATTCTGTGAAGCAGGCTGGATTATTTTTGTTCCAACTCAGTTTCAGTGTCATAAAAGTTCCTCTGAAGGAAGATTTGTGCAGATAAAAGGCAAACGTGATTATACGTGGAAATGTCTCATATTTATGTTCTAGAAACAGGAGAAACATCACTTTAGTTCAGTGATTTGTTTGCTTCCTTGATCCCTCCTGGAGCACATCCTCCAGATGAATGGAGTAACAAGTCTGTCTTTTGTGTTTGCATCAATGCATGAAGTCTTTAATTGACAGGGAGTTTTTACACTTTATATAAATCAGGATCAAAATCAGCTTTATTTTCTTTGTCTACACATACAACAAAACAGACAAACAGACAACAGCATAAATGTTTAAGTGCAGGCTGTTGAAAGAACTATAATATTGCCTTTTATTCCCTTATGTCGCCTTTAGTTTTGTTGTTTTAAATAAAAACAGTACAGTGCACTATATAAAGCAGTGCAAATTAAAGGAAAAGCCAACAGAAATCAATCAGCATGTGGCACCAGAGCAGCTTCGGGGCTCGCTCTTCATTCACCCTGATCTCCACAGAGGATCACTCTTCCACGGGGATGTTCTCACATTTTTTGGTATTTGATGATGAAAGCGCAGCATAAACTCTCCCGCAGGCCCAAAGGTGATCAGCTGGGTGTTCATCCTGGAAAAAGCCATCACAGCTGAAATGTTTCATCATGAGAGGAAGCAGCTCAGAGCTGCTGCAGATCTCCTCACTGCCAGAGGTCAAAGATCAGGGGTTTTCTTTTAATTTGCCACCCCTCTTATATATCGCGTTTAGAGAGCTTTGAGTGAGTAAATCAGCTTTCACCATGAGTCCCGCAGTGATCTGTGGTGTGTCGTCCACTGGAGTGCACTGCCACCTAGCGCTGGCGTTGGAGAACTGACTGGGCTTTTCTCGGCATGCATGAATAACATGCTCGTCCTTATTAGAGGTTTAAAACGATTCCTGTTGGTGTTTTGGGTCTCACTGGAAACAAGCCTCCTGCACGCACGCGAACATAAACGTGCTGCGTCACAGTTCTGGATGTTTTACAGAAAGCAAACAGAAACTTTTAAAGATTTGAAGTTTCTTCATAGTTTTGAGTGAAGTTTTGTGGCACTTGCTGAGTCCCTGCACAGACCCCTTTTCGCATCTGTCTGCGCTCTCAGCACGATGGACAATAAACTCCAGAGATCAAAGGCGCCCCTGGCACCGTGTTATTACTCCGACTCCCCCCGGGCGCCCCGCATACCTTTCCAGGCTGGGCAGAGCCGGGGAGGCGCTCCAGCAGCCCTCGCCTGATCCGGTGGGTGTGCGCTTTTTCTTTTACTGTATTTAAGCTCTCGCATTTGGCATCTGATAGCATTTTTCAGCGCACCCACTGACACGATGGCGACCAACAACGAGACTCCTCTGGGCTCCACTGAGAACCCGATCAAGTTCAAGGACCAGGACTTTGAAACTCTCCAGGCAGAGTGTCTGAAGTCCGGCGTGCTGTTCTCTGATCCAACCTTTCCAGCGGAGCAGAAGTCCATCGGAACACCGGAAGACCCGGACCCTAAAAGGGCTATTCAATGGAAGAGACCCAAGGTGCGAAAGTTTGACCACTGACATGTTGTGCATGCGCATAAAGAGCCAGCGGTTTTGCAGAGGTTTGGGTGTTCGTGGGCTCATTTAGCATGATTCAAACAAAAACTCTGAAGTTAAAGAAAGTTTCTCTGTTTTTCAGGTATGTGTTTCTAAATGTTGCCCCCACATTCTGCACATGAGCTCTCAGCAGCGCTGATGTGGGTGTAAACAGATTTAACCAGGTGTGTCACAGGTGTGGAAAAACCTTGAGAAGAAGGAGTTGAGAAAGAACGAAGTGAGGGAGAACTGGAAAAGGTTATACAAATCATCAAGAAAAGAGCCAAATGTCCATTCACATATCCTTAAATCTAGTTTTATATTGACACCAAGTCACAAAGTAACCAAGTACATGAACAAAGAAATAGGTTTGGACTTCAAAAGTAATTTAAATATATATATATTTATCAGGGAAATCCTTGTAAAACAGGGCCACATAAATGATTCTGTAAAATGTCAGATAACTTAGTGTTTTTAATTAAAACGTTCTTACATGGTCAATCATTGAAGTTATTCTATATATTGTTTGTTATTCTAAACATATCACCATCATCTTCCTCACAGAAATTAAGATTTGAGCACAAAAAACAAATATAAGAACTCGGCACCATCTGAAAATGTCCTGTCACGGCCACAATGAGTTTATGACAAAGTCGGAAACTCTCCGGTAGAATTAGTATAAAGGAAGTCAAAGTTTAATGGCTTCTTAAAGAGGGATCGCAGGAGGTAAAACATTCATAGTTATAACAGCGGAGTTTGTAAATTGTGCTCTTTTTGTTCTGTTTCTGTAGGAAATCAGTAAGAACGCTGTGTTTGTCGAGGACACGACTGCAACCACTGATATCTGTCAGGGCCAACTTGGTGAGTACATCTGGAACAAGAATAATCTTTTTATCTGCCAGCTGTTTATTATCAATCCCCAGGGATTGAGTGATGAAACCAGTCATGTTGAAATGTCTCAAACTGGGATTGCACAACACCCAGTTAAATGGATACAGGCGATTGAAGTAGCTGTACAACGGGGACAAACAGGCTCAGAGGGACTAAAACATCTAATGTGCAGCCAGAGGGAAAAGAGTCGTGTCTCTTTGTGGTCATCAAATCCTAAATCTGCTGGGGGTCGTTACCCCATTGAGCTGCAGCTTTATTAGTCTGCGGCATCAGCTAAAATATGCGTTTTTCAGTCTGTTTCCAATTTTGATGACGTTTTCTGCAAAACAGCAAACTCGTCCTCCGCCTCTGGGATTTCTTCATTGATGATTTGTGTCGTCGGATGTGCGCGAGCATGTCACTGGCGCAGATCAATTCCCCCTCCTCCTCCGCCTGCCTCTGTCTCCATGTCTACGTTTGGGTTTCCTTTTAAGCTAAATCTCAGTCTGTGTTTTCCCATGATTTACACAGATGCTAACAGTTACTGCAACATCTGCAACACAGAACAGATGTTGGCTGCTGGAGAAGAATGTGGTTGATTACGTGTGTGACGGAGAGCTGCCAGTCTACCTAACTCTGAAATACTTAATAAATATAAAAAGTGATCACCTTTAAACTCGTCACACTCTTCTTCCTGTTTATCAGGTAACTGCTGGCTGCTGGCTGCCCTGTCCTGTCTGACCGCGCACCCCTCGCTCTTTATGAAGGTGGTGCCACCAAACCAAAGCCTGAGCGACCGTTACGCAGGGATCTTCCATTTCAAGGTAAGAACAGACTCTTTTTCTTACTAATGAGAAACGATGCTCACTCTTTCCCCCAAAACAGCATCTATATTATCCTCAATGCAAATTGCCCACAGACAATTCAAGGGAGGCCTATTCGCCATGCTATTACGGAAGGCTAGCTTTCTTGGTCTGTGCAATTACCATCAGTAATGCGGGACATTTTAAGGTCGACGTGGACTCTAAACCAGCGTATACTGATTTAAGGTTTGACTCTCATCATCCACTGGAGCACAAACTGGGCGTTACATCAGGAAGTTACAACACAGAGCGAACACCATCGCCACAGACAGCATCCAGGGAACCAGCAGGAAGAACATCATGTCAAAAAGGCCCCGATTAAATTTGGTTTATTGTGGCTGAACTTTTGTGAGCGCTGTGAAAGCACCCAAAGAAGAAAGCTAACTGCTCCCTAAGCAAAAGCCTTTAGTGATGCCTTATGTGTCAGGAGCATCAGAATAGCTGAGATGCATCTTTTCAAAACACTGTGTCTCTGTGGCGTTCAAACCTCAAATCCCCGCGCCAAAAACTGGTCCACCCCAAGTATTAGGTCGCTCAAAACAAACAGACTAATATATTTTTTGCAATTAAATGCCAAGAGGATCGCTATGAATTATACTTTGTGGAAGCCAAACAACCTCCGGCAGGGCACAGAAGAGCTGCCCCATCAGGTCAGTACTCAACAGTCTGTTTACACCTGCAGGCCAGTGGCCACTCCTTCAGTGAGGATGTGCACATAGTGGAGAGAGGAACTCTCTGTGAGGGGTACTCACAGGCGTTAAACAACGGTCATGAAAATTTGCATATTAACAACCATGAAACTAACCTCACGGGCCATTGTTAGTCTGTGCTGCTGGTTTTGGTCATTACGTGTTTGTACTGGGAACTGAAGACGTGACTCAGACTGGTGAAAAGTTTCTCTGAGTACAGGTGAACGTGGATTACTGCAGTTTTAAGTCATATTTCATACAACGTGAAGCTCATTTTGTAAGTTATGGACACACATCGAACAGAGTATGCTTTAGTATAATCTATCCGGGTCATGGGGGCTGCAGCCTCGAGAAACCCAGACCTCCTTCTTCCAAGCCACCTCCTCCAGCTTGTCCGGGGGAACACCAAGGCGTTCCCAGGCCAGCCGAGAGATATAATCTCTACAGCGTGCCCTGGGTTTGCCCGGGGGCCTCCTCCTGGTGGGACATACCCGGAATCGCCCAGGAGGCATCCTTGTTAGATGCCCGAACCACCTCAACTGGCTTCTTGCAATGTGGAGGACCAGCGGCTCTACTCTGAGCCCCTCCTGGATGGCTGAACTTCTCAGCCTATCTCTAAGGGAGAGGCCAGCCACTCATTGGAGGAAGCTTGTTCTTTTGGTCACTACCCACAGCTTGTGACCATAGGTGAGCGTTGGGACGTAGATTGCAAATTGAGAGCGTCGCTTTAACGCTCAGCTCTCTCTTCACCATGATGGACCAGTACAGCGTCTGCATCACTGCATCCGCAGCACAACTCCATCTGTCTATCTCCGGTTCCCTTCTCCGTCACTCGTAAAAAAGACCCCGAGATACTTAAACTCCTCCACTTGGTCAGGAACTTGTCCCTGACCCGGAGTTGGCCGGGGACTTTAGCATAATCATGCAAAGGTTTCTCATGTCTGATCATAAAACAGCATGAGGGTAATCGAGCAGCTCAAAGTTGACAGGACTTAACAAATCATTAGGCAACAGTGAGTACGTCCGTTTTTGCATACAGCTTGTGTTGTTGACAGCACAGATTTGACTTAAATTTGCAGATTTGCAGGCCCAGAGCTGTATCAAGTTGCTTTATTTGAAGACACGATCACACATTCAGCCAAATCTGGAGCCAAAAGTGTCAATTAAAGTGTTTCCCTGAGTTTTTTTAGTAAATCATTACACACAGAAACATTTTTCAGCATAGATGTACACAAAACACATCAGTCTGTGGCCCTCGAGCTAGTTCATCTGCTGGTAGTTCTTGCCAAAGTTTGTGGTCACATATCGTTTTGCACAACATAACACAAGACTAAAAGCTTTTTGTCTGGTCCTGCTTGAGCGCCTTTGAAGAGCCATTTATTACGACGAACGTGAGGCCTCCACAAAAATAATTATATTTAGACACCCCTTAAATTTAAGGACAGATTGCCTGAACTAATTTATATTTTATCTGATTTGGCTCTATCCTTTGAAATGTTTTCTGTGAGTTGTCTTTTTGGTAAGCTGCTGTGCCACGGCTCTGGTATTTATTGAAGGCAGCTGAGACACGTATCAACTCATCCCGGAGTCATTTCTGCACAAAGGCCTCCCAGCTTGAGGGAGACAAACGTAAACCCAAATCTTTATCAGCTCATTAGAACTGGTGATTCTTATCTGGAGAGTTCAACACTCATTCTCTGGCTCTAACTTGCTCAGATCAATAAAATACCAACTTCATAGACACATGAATCTTGCAAAAGCAGACACATCGGGAAGTGATTGTTTTGGCTCGAAGCTCTGGACCTTTAGAGACTGCCGTGGAGAATGTGGCGTGACTGAACAAGCAGGACGGAAGGACTGGAAACTGATTCTGCTCTGTCAGAGTAATTGGAGAGCAGTTCAGACATGCAGGTAGTGATTCCCCCGGGACACCTGTACACACACACACACACCAGCCATGAAAAACCAGTGTAAGCCTGCTTTCAGCTACTGTTGTGTACACACCGTTAACAGTATGGTACACACCTCGAGCCATGACCAGTAACGACCTGACGAGCTGTTGTTTTTAAATTCTCCTTTATAAACCTTTTGAAGCTTCATATCTGGACAGCTGATAAGTCCCCTGATTGTTTCTTGTTGATGTGAAGGCATAATATTAAATTATAGCATTAATTGAGGCAAGACGATCTTATCTACAGGCAACAACACACCAGTTTAAAGTGCTTTCCATTACTTAATTTAATCATCAGTCATAAATTTTTCTCTGTAACTGACGAAGGTCACGTTAATCGAAATGTTGTAAAAAAAAAAAAAAAAAAAAGTAATGTTGAGCGGACAGTGTGCAGAGATTATATTATATTATTATTATATTTTTCTCTCTCTATGCAACTGTCATTGATTCAGGTACGCTGAGTCTTCCTAAATTTGTTGCACGATTTAATTTAGTCGTTGCAAAAGTTCAGAATAATCTTACACTGGTCTTTGGTCATCTCCTTTGTGTTTAAAGCAGTCTGCTCGGCTCCCAGGGTTACTTGGACGTAAACTGACTGGTAGCTGACAAAAACTCAACTACTAACTGAAACATTTCAGTTATTCATCGATTTTCTTCAGCCTGCTAATTCAGGGTATTGTGGGGAGCAGATCTTACATGTGTGAACCAAGGTTATTATCGTTAACGAAAACTAACGAAATAACGAAAACTAGAAGTGAAAAAACATTTTCGTTAACGGAAATAAAAATAAAAACAAAAAAAGGAAAACTAACTAAAACTGGAATGAGTGTTCACAAAACTAACTAAAATTAACTGAATTTATAGCAAAAATGTGTTTAGTTTTCATTGATGTGTGCGTGTCATACAATAGTCAAGGGTGAAAATGAAGTTTAGTTTCCAGATTTTTTTCTTGCTGTGTCTCATTATGCCAGCAGGTGGCAGCACGTTAGTCGAGTCGTCTGTGTTGCTGCTCCGTCCACGCGCAGAATCATGTCAGGAAAAGTCGGGAGAAAGCGCCAGAGTCCAATTTGGGATTACTTTGAATATGACTGTGTTTTGGATAAAGCAAGTGTCTTGTAGTGGAAAGAGACAAATTATGAGGGACATTTCTAAAGGGAAAAAAATCCCACAAACCTTAAAGTGCACTTGAAAAGCTCACACAAGAAGGCTAACCTAGCTTACCTTGAGAAGGTAAGGGAGCACACTCAACCCTCATCCCCAGAAAACAGAAGCTAACCCCAGGCAAGGCAGCGTGATGCATCCCGAGACAACAGGACGGGGATATCTACACAACTGTGTGAGTCAATTACCTTCAAAAAGTTTATCAATTCACTTGAACCAAAATTACGAACAGTTAATAGTCTCATTGGGGCCAAGATATACATTTTATAGTTGCCTGGTATCAATGGTTGTTCATCTGCCTTTATTTATTTATTTAAAGAACCCATAGGTGGGAATGTGAGTTGTCTGTCTCTGCGTGTTAGCCCTGCGACAGACAGGCGACCTGTCCAGGGTGCAGTATGGTAGCTGGAATAGCAACATACCCAAGGATGAGCAGAATGACTGATATGATCAAACTGGGATTTTGTTACACTTAATTATTGCAAACACAACTAAAACTATAACTGAAACTAATCAAAACTAAACTGAAACTAAGGATTTTCAAAAAAATAAAAACTAAACTAAACTAGCAAACAATTGGTAAAAACTAATTAAAACTGATATAAAATTGAAAATCTGAAGTCAAAACTAAATAAAAATAAAAACTAATGAAAATTGCAAAACTATTAAAACCCTGGTGTGAACGGCAGGATGCCCTCAACAGGCCACCGACATATCACAAGGCCACAGAGAGGCAGACAAATATTCACGCCTACAGTTTTTCACTAGTTAACCGAACGTGCGCGTTTTTTGACTCTGGGAGGAAACTGGAATAACCAAGGGGACATGGACAACACCCAAATTCTGGCCAGTGGATTGAAACCCATGACCTATTTGCTGTGAGACAACAGTGCTACTAACCACTGTACCACCACACTGCTTGCATTTCAGTTACCTGAAATGCAAATTAAGATAATACTGAAAGCTAACTGTATTACTAACCAATATGGTCATTAAAGTTAAAATTTAGACAAAACAGCCACCCAGATGAGACTGATCCCCCAAAGGGATTTGGGGTGGACTATTTGCAAGTTAGCCAAACAGGTAACTACACTGTGGAGACATGCTAAGACTAGCGGAAACCAAGCTAAAGCTAAACATTTTTAAAACAATAAAACCAAACTGAAACAATTTTTATTTTGTTCTGCAAACTAACTGAAATTAGAAGAATAAAAGTCAGTTTATCTCTCATTATTAAAATCAAAAGTTTCCAATATTCAGACTTTCTCTAGAAATACTGAGTCTGGGTCTAATGTGTCACCAAAAGTATCAAAGCTAACTTATCTGCTGAATATGATCACAAATTGCTTTGGAAATCTGAACTTTTCTCTTTGTGAGGTTTGTTTACTGTTGAAAAATGTCAAACAAAAGTGCAGAGCATGCATGTTGTTTTACACAGAGGGACGGTAAGCCTAGAGTATTCACATAGACTAGTTTCAGAACACTGTGTAATAAAAAATAACTCGTACATCAACATGAGAGATTACATGGAGAAGGATACGGCAGAGCCTTTCACTCAGCCTGACACAGACAAACTGCAGAGTCTAAAGGTGGGGGTGTTGTGCATCGCTAATAGTTTGTTTCTACTGACCCCAGCTGGCCAAAAGAAATCAGTTGATTCTAATATTCACGTTCTCACTCAGTTTTCCTCCTCATTACAGTTCCTCCTGACTCATTACATCCTCTCCTCCTCTCTTCTCACGTCTCTTCTGTCGCCGTCTCTCTCTCCTTCCCTCCCTCTGTGCAGTTCTGGCAGTATGGTGAGTGGGTGGAGGTGGTTGTGGATGACAGGCTGCCAGTACGCGAAGGCCGTCTGCTCTTCAGCTACTCTCGCACCCGCAATGAGTTTTGGAGCGCCCTGGTGGAAAAGGCCTATGCCAAGTCAGTTTCCACAACCAGCATATGTTTCTGGGTTGTAATGTCTGAAATCACCCACTCCTTTTCTGTCTGTGTTATGTCGCTAACAGAGATAGCCACTTTTCTCACCTCCCGTATGTAGGTTAATCGGATCTTACGGGAGCCTGAAGGGAGGCAACATTTCAGAGGGGATGGAGGACTTCACTGGAGGCATCGCCCGCTCGCTGGAGATCTCTTCTCGTACCCCTCGAGTCCTCTGGAGGTCCTTGGCTGCTGCTCTGTCCCGAGGGAGCCTGCTCAGCTGCTTCATCCAGGTACACTTAGCACCAAACTCCAGATGTTGACACTCACGCACGTGGACATTAACCTGTGTTTGTCTTCACAGGCCAAGAGCGCCTCAGATATCGGCAAGGTGACAGGAGAGGGGCTGATAAAGGGCCACGCTTACGCCATAACTGACGCTGACAAGGTATCACGAAGATGAGTTTCATTAGTGAGCACAATTTTCACGCTATCTCACATTATATCATTTTATTCTAAGCTGATGAAATTTAATGTGACAATAATTGTAACTTGACTGGATTTCATCCTATCTTGGAATGTAATTGACTCATAATCCGCTCTACTTTGATGGAATGTCGTCTAATCTTGCGTCAAATTAAAAAAAGATCAAGATGAACGAGAGCACTCAGAGGGCTAAACAAAAACTTTAATGTTTTATGATGTTTTTATTACAACATGCTGATGCTGGCGTCACTGTGACGTCGCAGGGCGTCGTATTGAAAACATAAAAAGGTTGTTGTACAGCTCTCTCCGTGTCCTTTCATACGATATGTTACTCGATATGGTTTCTTGAAATTTTTCTCAAGGTCAACTTTGATCTTGGGTGCTAACAGTGAAGGTCGAACTCAAATGCTTAGCCAGTCAAGTCAAGTCAAGTTTATTTATAAAGCACATTTAAAAACAACCAAGGCTGACCAAAGTGCTGTACAATAAAATACAAATATAAAATACAATAAAACACAAGTACATAAAACACCTCACTGATAAAACAATAAGTTAATACAGTAAGTTAAACCTTGCTAAAAGCCAACGAGAAGAGGTGAGTTTTAAGAGCAGTTTTAAAAGTTCCTAGGCTTGTGGAGAATCTGATGTGAGGAGGTAAACTGTTCCACAGTCTGGGTGCAGCCACAGCAAAAGCCCTCTCTCCCCTAGTCTTTAATCTGTACCTGGGAAAATCTAAAAGCATCAGGTCTGCTGACCTCAAAGATCTCCTGGGGCGGTAAATGCTAAGAAGCTCTGCCAGGTAAGGAGGTGCAGTACCGTTAAGAACCTTAAAAACCAGCAGTAAAATTTTAAAATCAATCCTAAAAGCAACTGGGAGCCAGTGGAGAGAGCAGAGGACCGGAGTGATGTGGTCTCTCTTTTTGGAACCGGTCAGCATGCGAGCAGCAGCGTTCTGCACCAGTTGGAGGCGATGCAGACAGGAACGATCTAAACCAGCATAAAGGGAGTTACAGTAGTCCAGCCGTGATGTAATAAAAGCATGGACCACCCTTTCTAGATCGTTCCTGCACAGGTAGGACTTGACTTTAGCTAAAATCCGTAGATGATAAAAAGATCCCTTGACTACGGAGCTGATTTGTTTATCAAATTTAAAAGCACTGTCAAAAGTAACACCGAGGCTCTTAATGGACGAAGTACATTTGGAAGTTAGGGGTCTCATAAAATCAAAGGAAAGGTTGGGGTCTTTAGGAAGCCCAAACACAATGACTTCAGTTTTACTTTCATTTAGATGTAGGAAGTTAAGAGCCATCCAAGTCTTAATGTCAGACAGACAGGAGAATAACGGCTGCAAAGAGTCCTTACAGTCTAACCTCAGAGGGAGCCAACCTTGGTATTCATGTCCCTCAAGGCCTAGAATATTGCGAAGTTTGAAGACGATCCTCCAAAATTGTGGGTAATATAAAGTTTTTACTGATTTTCACCTAAATTAAATCAACTCAAGTTACATTTTAAGACTTTTTCTCGAATCTTGATATAAATAACAACATTATCCTTTCAAAATAAGACTTCACGTGTGTTTTATAAGCTTCTTTTTTGTTGTTGTTTAAATTTTAGTTGACAAAACCATCAGATGAGATTTTGCTGCTGAGGCTGAGAAACCCCTGGGGTTTTATCGAATATTGCGGACCCTGGAGTGACAAGTGAGTGTGCACGTTACACAAAGAGAGCACGCCCACTCGCAGTTTACAGAACGTCCACGGATGTCGAGTTTGTCTCTGCGTGTGCGTGACTGCAGGGGGAAAGAGTGGGAGAACGTGGACCCGACAGAGAAGGAAAGGATCGAGGTGAAATGCGTTGAAGACGGAGAGTTCTGGTAAGAAGAAGAAACATAAAACTTAAACCAGTGAATAAAGAGCTCTGATGCGAGTAGCCGTCTCTGTTAGGATCAGTGCCGAGGACTTCTCCAACCTCTTCGATGTTGTGGAGCTCTGCAGCGTCAATCCAGACTCTTATGATGAAGAAAGCACACCTGCCAGCTGGGCCATCACCGAACACAAAGGCTGCTGGCTGCCGGGCAGTTCTGCTGGCGGTAGCCGCAAATATAACAGTACGGTTCAAATCTGGATCACTGTTCATTCAAGCTTTACTGGGATCCTTTCTGTTGCCACATGTTGCTGTCTCTGCTTTTTCCCCCCCAGAAACATTCTGGAAAAATCCCCAGTACACGCTGGTCCTCAAAGAGAAGGACGAGAATGAGGATGAGGACGATGACGACGACGTGGGGGACGATGGCGAGGATGACGATGATGAAATGGAAGATCAGGCTGTGACCCCAGATTCGAAGAAGAGAGCCGAGAAGCAGAAGCAGAAAGTCAAACGTTGCACGGTGCTGGTGGAGCTGCTGCAGAAACACCGAAGGCAGAGGGATAAACTCAACTTCATGTACATCGCCTTTCACGTCTATAAGGTGCCATATTTTAACGTTTCAGCATCTTAACTCTTTTTCTTGACACACTCATGTGACTCTTTCTTTGTTTTTTCCAGGTTCCTTCTGAGGTAAATATCTACCAATTATCAATAATTTATATCAAATCAAATTAACATGAGAACTATTTTCATTTCTCAGTAACTGTTTATTTTTTTCACATAACTGCAGAACACTTGTCTGGACCGCAGCTTCTTTATGAAGAATCGCCCAGCGTGTCGTTCTGGGAAGTACAAAGCTCAAAGGTATAAGATGAAACTACGAAGAGACTGCATGTTGCTCTTTCAAACACAAAGAGAGCTACGATGATCCCAACAGATCCTGATGCTGTGGTGAATGTTTGAGACACTTTTAGTCCTAATTTTGAGTAAGACCTGAGCTGACTCTGAAGTCAATTTTTATGTAAGAGAATTTTGTCATCATTTGCTGACTGAGAAAGTTTGAACAGAAAAGAGATTTAAAAAAAACAACAACAGAAAATCAGTCAGGCAGAGCAGCTACAGTCTGTATCATATGCTCAAAACCGTTAAGGGAAGACTCGATTATTAAAGTATAACACACAGTTAGTTAAACTTAAGGGAGATCGGTCTGTCCAGTCAGGAAACAGAAAACATTCCCTTTCACCTGCTTTGGAGCAAATAAAAATGACAGCAGATGCACTGGAGAGGCAACAGGACAACATTCAAAATGACTTTGAAGGTGATGACCATTGCTCTCTCCTCATTCCTCCTGAGTGATTTTCTCCAGGTTTGCTTTTTGCTAGTGTCTTTGTCACGACTGGTAACACGATACAGTACCTGCAGCGCATTCAGCTTGCACAGATACTCAATGATGGCACATCAAGAGTGTGGAGGAATACCAAAAGATGAGGAGAGACAGACATGTCCACAGATGGGCATCAGCCAGCCCCGGGACTGGTATCTGCTTGATGGTGCAATGAGGAACAGAAGCACTACCAGAATGCCTATGCTCCAGACCCAACAGGTTCTCACTCCCAAAGCGTAACATTTTACGCTAGGTGACAAATCGTCAACATATGTATAACATATAAAATGAGGAAATATGAGAACCGTTTGGACTCAATCTACACACGTTCGCTCTTTTTCTTCAAATCGCTTAGAAACACGCTATTTAACATCATTAAAGTCCTGGTTAAGATCAGGAAAAAGGTTATGGTTAGGGCTAGGGATAAGGTTAGGTTTAGGGCTGGAATACAGGGCTGGAACGTCTATTACCGCGGGAGCGTCATTGCACTGGATTTCAGCCATAACCCGCCGCGTACCATAAGAACGCCGAAGGTCTCCTTTTGCGTTCATCAGGAACGCCGCGGGACGTGACAAAACGTCGCCATGTTACGTCTCGGGGAGAGCACCACTGGTCTTGTTGCCTCTTCACGTTTTGATATTTGTCATGTCCACTCCAGATTTGTGTCTCTTACCTGGACTAGTTGATCGGGACCGTCCTGGTCCTGATCCGGTCCTGATCACTCTACTACTACGAGTAATCCATCACGCTCTTTTCTGAGCTGAGTGGCTTCTGTCATATTTCAGGCCTGCTTGAAACATGAATATTCAGGCCAGAACATAATGACTGAGTGTGGTGGTCTCTGCCAGGTGACCTGAAACCTCTTGTGGTCAAACCATATCTTCATTTATGATATACTGAGGTGTCAAAACTTGTCATTAAGCCTACAATGGAGGTTGTCAAATGCCGCCTTTATGGGGGGAAAGAGTTAAAGGAGGTCTGACCCTGAAACTACACTTATGAAGTCTGTTTCTGACAGTTTGGTCAGGATGTGGGCATCCTGCTGGGGATAATTTTGTTGAGCTTCTGGTTGTTTTCACAAAAAGGAGTATATACTGGTACTGCTGCTGCCTCTATGGTTCTTTCCAGCTCTCCTCATCTCTGAAATCTCCTCCATACTTGTGTGAGTGTGCTGGTAGAAACAGTAAATATGGATGTGCCGTTCTGGAGAAGCTATGTGAAGCAGGTACAGTGACAGGAACGGGGGATGGTCTTGTTGCCTCTCCAACAAACGCTGTGTGATTTCCAAAGCAGGTGAAATACATTCACAGTGGTTTATGCTTCCTAGAAGGGACCAACAGGGAAGTTTATCTGACTTTGTGTTTTACTGTTTTAATGTTTTTGAGCAGGGTACGTGTGACATGTTTTGTGCATAGATTCGTTTAGCTTATTTGTTAGAATCAGTAAACACGCTGTTTGTCCTGCAGAGGTGTGTGGAGAAAGATGCGTCTGGATCCAGGTACTTACGTCATTGTGGTATCCACCTACCGACCCAACATCCCTGGAGAGTTCTTCGTCCGCACTTTCTCCAAGATCGGAAACACTCTCGAGTAAGATGGAGGAAATTTAGCTTTCATTCCCCCAAAAGATTCCAAAGCAAGGATAAAGAAAAACTTTCTGCATAGTCTGATGTCAGAAAACAGAGAAAAAACTACTTCTGATAGCATGTGTGAATTATTACCGCTGTGTGTGCGTCTCCCTGCGTCTGCACTCGTCATAGATATTCTGACAAATTATAAACTCACTTCCCGAGGGCTCAGCTGCACGCCTGAATCACCTGCCGCAACACTCGCACTGAACAGCACAGTCATAGTCACCCACACTTCCCTGTACCTATCAGAGGCTGAATTATATGTTAAATATAAAACACTGCAAGCAGCTTATAAAACAAGCTGGCACCATACCAATACCCTGTGAAAAAAAAGCTATTTTAGCCTAAAGTAAATTAAACTGTGAAGTATTTGTAGTAATGCACTGTTTTCTTGTACACTGCCTGATGTTTGAGGTTTTGGGGAAACTTTTTATCCCATAACAAAAGACCAGCTCAAAAAAATAAAGTACGATGGCTGGTCATAGATTAGAGGCCTTGTGCAACCACACTGACGCGTTCAGGTGTGTTTATGCAATTAAATCTGCACACGCTCAGTTTAAATGAGTCAGTTAAAAAAAAAAATGATGAAGTTTCCTGCAGGAGTATTAGCAGTAGAGACCCCGAAGTCCAGGAATACCTATATTTTTATCAGGTTACATAAGATAATAACAGGCATGCAGGCGCTTTGCAGTCATTATGCATTGTGAGTCATTTTTTGGCTTTCGACCAAAGAGAAATTAGACTGCAGGACCTCTGATTGTTATAGTACTGCTAGTGCTACTTAAGTAGCCTAAAGTATCTTAGTGCTTTACTGCAGTTATTTTTGTGCATATGAGTCAGCCAGATTTTTACGTACAACAATCTGACATGGCCTCTGTGTTCCAGGACTCAAGACTTTGCCTGCACCTCCAGCTTCTCACAAGTGAGTTCACAGACTTCTTCGGTACACATTACAGTACTAGATGCTAACAGGTGCTAAAAGCTGTAGTATGTTTATATTTGTTTTGTTTTTCTATCAGGTGATGACCGCTCCTGTCTCCTCAAAGGATCAAGAGAGAGTGGAGATGACTTTTGACAAGCAGGCTGGCCTGGTAAGAATCATAGCACTCAAACACTTCAGGCTCACAAAGTAAAGAAAGCTTTGAAGCTTTTTTTTAAAACAAACTGTTTCTCAACTGTGTCTTGCGTGCAGGATGACAGGCTGAACGTCAAAGACATCATGAAGCTGTTCAACTCAGGTCAGAGCATCCACTGCATTACCAGAAGTCAGTTTTAGTAGTGTCTGTATTTATGTGTAATACCTACAGTGGCCACCAGATGGGAGCAAAGCAGCTCCTTCATAGGTTTGAACAGTGCAGCCACAGAGGTCGCCAGTCTAGACAGAGGCTCATACACAGTCAGATGAAGTAAATTGAACTCAGTTGAGTAATGAAAAGTGACGACACTTGTCCTCACCTTCACCTTTCCTCTGCTAAATCCAATTTAAACCCTTGTTTTCTCCCTCTCCATCAATCTGTGCCTTTCTTCCCTAATCACAGTTCTTGAGAAAGATTACCATCTGCCTTTGGAGACGTGCAGAGAGCTCATCTTTGGAGAGGATGTATCCTTTTGTCCTCAGTTTATTCTTTAACATCACTCGCATACCAGCCTTTTTGCTCGCGGTGCACTGCGATCCTTGCTGACACCGTCTGCGCCGTAGGCACGTCCTCGTGCTCTTCACGTTACAGCTGCAGCTGTTAGAAACCAGACTGACCTTTGCTTGTTTCACGCTTCCTCGGGGCAGACGCTTGCTGACTTCTGCAGCTGAGTCATTGTTTCACCCTGCTGTTCACTATCACGCTCCTTCCTTATAACTTTATCTCTCTGTCTTCCGTCCTGTTGAGATGTCCTTAAACTCTGCCGGCAGACTAAAGGGCGCTGCGCTCTCAGCCGTGAGCAAGCGGGAACCCTGCTGGCCAGTGTGCGCAATCTGCAGGTACAGCTCAGTCTGTGCGCACATGTGTGTGTCTGTGTGTGTGTGTGGATGAGAGTCATGTCAGTGTTACTGATGCTGCTCTCTTTTTCAGTCCATCTTTTCTCAGTTTGATGAGGATTCTTCTGGAAGCATGAGTCGCTTTGAACTCAGCTCAGCACTGCAGGCTGTTGGTATGCACACACACACACACACACTCATTTTCATATCTTAGTGAGGACATCTAATAGTGTGGATGCCTGAAAGGGCATCCACACTATTGAGTTCCTGTTTCTCTTTATTCTTTATCCTTTCTTTATTCCTGTTGCTTCCGTATGTTTTTTGCACCTTAACTACTTCCTCAGTTTTCAGCCAATTTTCTCAGTTCAAACTCTAAACTGTTCTGCTCTTTCCGGCTATAACTTTTGGTGTTTATTACTATTATACTTTTTCTTTCAGTAGAATTTTTTGCTTTTCACCACTTTTCAGCAAAAACTTTCTGCTTCTTCACCTGTTTTCAGCAGAATTTTCAGTTTCTTCACCGCCATGCAACTTTTCAACTTTTTCAGCTTTTTTCAGCAGACATCTTCAGCGTTAAGGCATCCACACAGCATTTTCGCAGGAAATGCAAATTTTTCTAGTTGACATTAGGCTTTCCCTAGTTGTTTATTCTAACCCTAGCCCCTATCCATCAAAAATGAATGCCTAACCCTTAGACTAGACCTAACCATAACCTAATTTTAACCCTGACACTAAAACTGCATTTTGAGCCTCAAAAATGCCTTAAAACTTGTGAGGACGGCATTTTGTCACCACAAGTATAGTGACATGCCAGTTTTCTGTCCTCAAAAAGATGCGTAAACATGTACACACACACACACAGTTTGGGTTTACACCTTCGCTCATCCCTGTTTTCCAGGATTCCAGTGCGATAACAAGGTGGTTGAGCTGCTGTCTGAGCGGTTCACATCTGGAGAGCTGGACATGCCCCTCCACGGCTATGTGTCATGTGTCACCAGGCTGCGCAAGCTTTTTGGTAACACACACAAACACACACTTGTGTGTACATCTATCATCCACGTGCACTCTACTGTGCTACGTTAGCGCATCCATTACTGTTATTGTGCACAACTAATGCAACTCAGTGCAATCAGGCATGTAGACGCGGTCAAGATGACCTGATGAAATCCAAACTGAGCATCAGAATGGGGGAAGAGTTTTGCTGGTAGTGTATTTGAGAAACCGTTCATGTACTGAGAGTTTCCCAAAAATAACACCTCTAGGGTTTACAGAGAATGGTTCAAAAAAAGGAAAATATCCAGCGAGCAGCAGTTCCCTGTGTGAAAATACCTTGTTGATATAAGAGGTAAGATGAAAATGGACAGAGTGCTTCAAAATGACAGGACAGTAACTTAAATGAGGGTATGCAGAGGGGCATTTCTGAATGGACAACATATCAAACCCTTAAAGCAGAAGACCACACCGAGAGCCCCTCTGTAAACTAAGGCTACAATTGTCACAGGCTCAACAAGGCTGGACAGAAGTTTGGAAAAATGTTGCCTGGCCTAATGCATCTTGATTTCTGCTGCAACATTAAGATAGTATGGTCACAGTTTGGACTAAACGTCATGAAAGTATGGATCCATCCTGCATTGTACATCTATTTCTTATTGGTTCTCAGAGAAACTTTTTGGGGCGACCGTGGCTCAGGGGGTTGGGAAGCGTATCTGTAACCGGAAGGTCGCCGGTTCGATCCCTGGACTCTCTGTCTTGGTCGTTGTGTCCTTGGGCACTTTACCCTACCGCCTATGGCGCGATATGGCAGCCTCGCTTCTGTCAGTCTGCCCCAGGGCAGCTTGCCTCCACCAGTGTGTGAATGCGAGAGTGAATGAATAGTGGCGTTGTAAAGCGCTTTGGGTGCCTTGAAAAGCGCTATATAAATCCAATCCATCCATTTAGAATTCAGCTTAAAACCCTGTCATTAACATATGTAGCCTACATGGACAGGCTTATATATCAGAGCCACTGAGCCACGTTCTTCAATCGCGATCACACTTTTTAGGCTGTTGGCTTTCACCCATTATTTTTGGCCTATTGCTCCTCTGCCTAATCACACAAGCCCAGGTGTGAAAACGGGTGTGGGTCACAATCAGCCAAGGTTTCGGGTGAACCCGCTGGGAGACCTTGCTGCACCTTACCACATGACTAACTCAGAACAAATGCTCCGAGATTTGAGTGGGCGTTAAGGTGTCTGGGAAGGGATGTCAAAACTGGATTACAGACAGTTGGTGTCGTAAGCCACCCCATCACTTCAAAGAGGGTCGTTCGCTCCTCTTTCTGCTTATGGTTGCTTTTAGAAGGATAACACATCACATCCATCCATCCATCTTCATCCGCTTTATCCGAGGCCGGGTCGCGGGGGCAGCAGCCTAAGCAAAGAGGCCCAGACCTCCCTCTCCCCAGCCACCTCCTCCAGCTTATCCGGGGGAACACCAAGGCGTTCCCAGGCCAGCCGAGAGATATAATCTCTCCAGCGTGTCCTGGGTCTGCCCCGGGGACACATCATGTCATAAAGCTCAAATCATAGAGCGCCTTTGGGATGCGATGGCCCAGGGGATTCACATCGTGTATGTGCAGCCGACAAATAGCACCTTGTTGAGTCCAGGCCATAAAAAAATTAAAGGGGTTGTCAAGGAAGAAGAGGTCCAACGTGGTAAAAGTAAAGTGTACCTGATGAAGTGTCCAGTAAAATTAGAATATCTTCTTTTTTATTTATATATCAAGTGATGGTTCAATTAAGAAAAGCCCAGTTTACTTACAGTGTACCTCCGCATTGCAATCATGCTTGTATAATGAAATAAGAGAGATTTTTAATAAATTAAAAATGAATGAATTAGTTAAAAACAAAAAGAACAAACAAGGTATCAGCTGTCGTGCCAGATGCCCTGATGTAAGTACTTGGTCTCAACTTGGCCACCTCAGTGAAAACCGTCTGGCTCTGATGAGTCGAGTGTTGAGCCTCTGCAAATATATCACATGCGGTCATCTCCTCCCCTTTTCCCCCAGCTCTGTATGAGTCTGAGACCAGCCCGGAGGTGAAAGACAGAGGGATCAACTCTGTGAGTATCAAACATGCTCGGTTATGCACTGACCCCGGACCTGAACAGGCTTTTCATTTTCTGCTCGTGTCAATCCACAGTGGCTGCTTCAGTTTCTGACAGTGTGACGGCGTTTCATGAAAAGCTGCTCCACACGGACCCCGATGAGCTGCCGGAGAAATACGAGAGAAGCTGCTCTCGCTTGCTTGCTGTTGTATTCTTGCATTCGTGCTTAACTGAGTAGTCCTACAATTTGTAATCAAATCCACTTATGTTACTCCACATGTAATAAAAGCAGTTTTAGAACCGATGTGTCCTCCGTGCTTTTGTCTTTTGCGTCAAACAGCGACAAAAAATGTTTTAAAAGCTCTCAGGTCCCCCTTTCAGAACATAAAAGTGTCAAAATGATTTTGAAATGCCAAAAAAAAAAAAGTTTCTAATTGTTACAATTGAATTAAATGGTACAGATGACTTCAATTACCCACATGGTGAAAAGAAAAACGCACTTCAACCACAACACCTTACTCATCCACTCACACACAAGCGTACCCTGAGATATATGCACTTATTAACACACACACACATTCAGAGCGAGTACTGCCCCACCGAGGGTGTGAGGGTGATGTCTCAGCTACACGCACCATCTCTATTCTTATCACACTGACGCCACGTACAGCGTCAA
>NC_140452.1:5398601-5496101 GCF_963576455.1 Neolamprologus multifasciatus
AGTCAGGAGGCTACACACAAGTGATGGGGATCCATTATCTGGGGACCATGATTTGTTTTTACTGATTAAAGTTTATTACATTTATTGCTTCAGTTCATAATTAGAAGACAGCAGATAAAATTAGAAAGAATAGAGAAAAAACAATTCATAAAATAGTAAATAATTTAAGTAAAATAACTAAAAAATACATGTTATATCCAGATATATTCGTCAGTGGAAAAACAGTCATCATATCTTTATATGGCAATTCTTCCCCAGATATCCGATCCCACATTTTCAGCATGTCGACATCCTGTTCAGTGTAGCCTTAAAAAAATGTGAAGAATCCAGGCAAGCGGAGCACAGAAGAAGTCTATAAAACTATATTCATGAGATGAATAGAAACCGAAGGTCACGTCTTTAAGTGCTGGAGGGGGAAAACCCAGCAAAGACCTGACCCAGGACCACTTTCTGATAACTGAAGCCTCATCAGAAATGGTCTCAGTGGAAGGGTGGCTGTCAAAGAAATATGGGCTCAAAATGTGGTCATAAATATTTTGTACTTGTAAATCAGTTTTGTATGTGTAAAAAGAATTTGTGTGTGGACTTAGCCAAAATTACCCTGCAAATTACAAGTACGAATTTTGACCCTATTTTTCTTCCTTTCATCTGATTGGTCAATGTCATGTCAATCACCAATGTCAATCACGGATATTTATATAGAGATCCTCCAGCTTCAAACTGTATTACCCTTCAAGGACCTGCAGTTCAAAAAAGCGCCTCTCCGACAGCCAAACCTATCTGTTCTCTGATTGGATTGTTACATTTGTGATTGACATGACATTGACCAATCAGATGAAAGGAAGAAAAATAGGGTCAAAATTCGTACTTGTAACTTGCAGGGTTTTTTTTTTTTTTGGCTAAGTCCACACACAAATCTTTTTTACACATACGAAACTGATTTACAAGTACAAAATATTTATGACCACATTTTGAGCCCATAAAGAAACTATTCGTAAGACAGGAAAACGGGGAGAAATGGTCAAAGTATGCCACATTATACAAGAATTGGACGGAAAATCAGTGGCAGCGGGTTTGATGGAGTGATTTTTGGTTCATATTGCCATCAGTATATACTGAGAAGGTCAAGAGAGAGGTACAGCAGTCAGAGCACACAGCCATGTCTAAAACACGGTGGAGACTGTGTCATGGTTTGGAGCTGCATTTAAGATAGTGGTGTTAAAGATCTCAACAAAACTGATGGAATTATAAACGCAGAAAATTATGGTCATATTTTGAACCACCATGCAGTAACATGTGGAAAGCATCTGATGGGCAATCCCTTCATTTTTCAGCTTGACAATGAACCCAAACACACAGGCCAAGGTAGTAAAAGCAAACCTGGATAGAAGAACACAGAGTGAAACACTATCAGTCATGGATTGGCCTCCGCAGAGCCCCGACCTCAATATTATTGTAGCATTGTGGGATCATCTTGACAGAGAACAGAACAAAAAGAAACAAGCCAATAGCCAAAGAGGAGCTTCGAAAGTCTGGAGAACTATTCCTGAAGACTACTTAAAGAATTTACAGGAAAGCCTGCCTAAGAGGGTTCACTTATATACTATTTATTGGTTTACATGTTTTAATGAATCGCTGCACCTATTTTCCATTTTCCAAAACAAACTACAAAGAAATGAGGGCTGGCTCAAGACTTTTGCACAGTACTACAAGTACATTTCTGTTCATTCTTCAATAATTACAGCTTTACAGACATTTTTATTTCCCTGAGACACCCACGAGGCAGCACTGAGATAACCGTTAAAACCAAATCCCTAAAGGCCTTAAAAAGGTAATGAGCACTAACCTTTTTAGAAGTTATTCTGATTGATTTGGTATCTTTAATGATCCTTGTAAATATTGTGCCACCACAGCCCACACTTCCCGAGAAGAGCGCCAGCTCGGGCGGGAGCCTTCATATCAAGATAAAGAGAAACAGTTTGCGGCTGATCTGCCAGGATAAAACCGTAAACTGTGTCCTCTTCCTCGTATAAAGTCTGTATTTTCTCTGTTGATTCTTCTCTCTCGACAGCAGCTGCGCTCATCCTTCCACCTGCTCTCCTCCCCTCTTTTCTTCACGCCATCCTCCCTCCTCTCCCCCCTCAGCTGTCCTGTGGGATGTGATGATGCTCTGACAGGCTTGGCGTCTGTTCTTGGAGGTGCTGGTATTTTTGTGCCACGACGACGGGGGCTGGTACGAGAATAGTGGCGAAGTTGTAGTGTATAGTGTGGGGGTGGGGATCTGGGGAGAGCAGGGATGCTTTGAGAACTGTGAGATTTTTAAGCCATTGTATAGACAGGAGGGAGACCAGGGAGGCTTGCGTAAGTTGGCTCACTGGGTGCAAATTTAGACCGGGTTTGCTCACGCATAAATCTGATGAGCAGTGCTATCTCAGTCGTCAGAGCTGCGGTATTTTAAGACGCGAGTGTATGCTGGCACGGAACGTGGGGCATATTTATTGTGTGTTTATTTACAAGTCGTGAAGAGTGACAGCCGATAATTTGAGAGGCAAAGATCAGCATTTGCATCTACATTATGCACCTCTCCCCTTTCCGTTCCTCTTCCTGTTGCTGCTATTTATTTTCTAAATGGCAAACTGCTATAGATGGTTGTCCAGGTGTTTCACAGTCACTGACTCTGGCACAGAAATAATGAGGTGATGTAACATCTCACTCAGACTTCCTTTCTATTGCGCCTTCACTTCAGGCAGCAAGATTAGAGCTTTCAGATGAATTTATGGATTTTTAGCTTTTCTATTTTTCACTTTTTTTATTACTTCCATGTGTAGGTGTCTGTTTGGGCAGTAAAGTTTAAAGTCTCTGCTTCACAGTGTTTAGAAAAGTCTTTTTATGTGAGGTAACTTAAGGTCGGAGAGTGCTGCAGCAGAAAGGGATTTATAGCAGGAAAAGGTTAATTTCGTGCAAAGAAACTGGAATCCAGCTGTTTTAATAAGACCAGTATTATGGAAACTGGGTGATTTCCTTAGAATGTAGTCAGTTTATTTAAATTAGTTGCCCTTTAGTCGTTAAGAGGTTATTGAAACACTTTGAATTGCACTGTTACGGAGAATGAAAAGTCAGCACCAAATCCAGCAGCTGAGTGTTGTTGAAATAATATCAAATACCTGACAACCACTTCTCATGCTATTATTTGCATGCAGGATATTGCTTTCTCTTTTTCACCTGCAGCCAATAAACGTTTTGTATAACAAACATTTTGACTTTGCACACGAGTGAACGAACAGGCTCAGTTCAGGGTCCCAAAATATGCCATGACAGGATAGCGACCATTCAGTTCAGGGTCCCGGGGTGGGGGGTGGAGCCTATCTCAGTGGTCACAGGGCAAGAGCCAGCCCCCTACAGCCAGTTTAAAATCACCAATTAACCAAACAATTACCATTTCAATGGGAGGAAGACCAGCTTTGAATCAGAAACTTACTGAAGCAGTATGTGCCTTTGCTTTCAGTGTTGTGAAATGAGAATAAATCTACAAAAAAAAGGATTTTTCTGCCTCATTCATGAAAATTAAAAACTTCAAACTGGATTAAGAAGATCCTCATGTGAGGATCTGTCAAAATCTGATGATGTGAGTACATTTCTATACATTTTTTTTTTACTCTGAAGACTTTTTCATTAGGTTGCTAGAAAGGTTCAGTTAGATTTTCCATATTACAAAGTGGAGGTGAAAGAGTTTAAAACAGGGTGTTTCTCAAGCTAAGTACACAAAGCTTAGACTCTCATTGTTTCTAGTTCATAGTCCGGTTCGACAGCAGAATGCAGGCTCTGGCGGACGCAAGCCTGCAGCACAATCATTCATTCAAATCAATACTCTGCTCAGCTTTTTTTTAATTAGTTTATCATTGTAATTAATATTTAGAGTAAAATTACCCTATACACTCATTATTTAAAGTGAAAGTGTAAATTTTTTCATGGCTAGATGTCAGTAGATTGACGATTACAGTCAACCGAGGTCCCTTTTCTTAACCCTCCCAATTCAGGTGTATAATCATCAGGGTTTTAATAGTTTTGCAATTTTCATTAGTTTTTATTTTTATTTAGTTTTGACTTCAGATTTTCAATTTTATATCAGTTTTAATTCGTTTTTACCAATTGTTTGCTAGTTTAGTTTAGTTTTTATTTTTTTGAAAATCCTTAGTTTCAGTTATAGTTTTAGTTGTGTTTGCAATAATTAAGTGTAACAAAATCCCAGTTTTCATCATATTTCAGTTTCATTGGGTATGTTGCTGTTCCAGCTACCATACTGCACCCTGGACAGGTCGCCTGTCTGTCGCAGGGCTAACACGCAGAGACAGACAACTCACATTCCCACCTATGGGTTCTTTAAATAAATAAATAAATAAATAAATAAATAAATAAATAAAGGCAGATGAACAACCATTGATACCAGGCAACTATAAAATGTATATCTTGGCCCCAATGAGACTATTAACTCTTGCAGCACCGGGTGTTCGTAATTTTGGTTCAAGTGAATTGATAAACTTTTTGAAGGTAACTGACTCACACAGTTGCGTAGATATCCCCGTCCTGTTGTCTCGGGATGCATCACGCTGCCTTGCCTGGGGTTAGCTTCTGTTTTCTGGGGATGAGGGTTGAGTGTGCTCCCTTACCTTCTCAAGGTAAGCTAGGTTAGCCTTCTTGTGTGAGCTTTTCAAGTGCACTTTAAGGTTTGTGGGATTTTTTTCCCTTTAGAAATGTCCCTCATAATTTGTCTCTTTCCACTACAAGACACTTGCTTTATCCAAAACACAGTCATATTCAAAGTAATCCCAAATTGGACTCTGGCGCTTTCTTCCGACTTTTCCTGACATGATTCTGCGCGTGGATGGAGCAGCAACACAGACGACTCGACTAACGTGCTGCCACCTGCTGGTATAATGAGACACGGCAAGAAAAAAATCTGGAAACTAAACTTAATTTTCACCCTTGACTCTTGTATGACACGCACACATCAATGAAAACTAAACACATTTTTGCTATAAATTCAGTTAATTTTAGTTAGTTTTGTGAACACTCATTATAGTTTTAGTTAGTTTTCCTTTTTTTGTTTTTATTTTTATTTCCGTTAACGAAAATGTTTTTTCACTTCTAGTTTTCGTTATTTCGTTAGTTTTCGTTAATGATAATAACCTTGATAATCATAGCTAATAGCTGCCAAGCCTTCTGCATTGCATTTGCAGCTTCATCCACTCTTGTGGGGTCATCTTGAGCTGAAGGTGACATAAAGACAAACATGTTTCAGTCAGCCATAAGGGATCAGAAACCATTAAATTTAGATTTAATGGTCGCATTAAATCTAACGGCCGCAGGCAGTTCTTCTAATGTTTGGACCAGATCTGGATCTGACACCAAGTTCTCCCCTTTCTGTGGAAGGCTTTCAGTCCACTGTTTACCTCAGCTGTCAATGCTGAGTGAAAAGCGTTAACATCTATTTAATCTGTAAGAGACTACAAAACTTTGTGAAAAGAGCCTGATATGGGTCAGTGAGTCAGAGAAGTGCTGCTGCTTGCTGCTGCTAGCTGCTGCTTGCTGCTGCTAGCTGCTGCTAGCTGCACTAACAGCAGTGTTTTGCTGCTGTTAGTGGAACTTTCTTTGGAGTGGCTGTAGCTTAAGTCTGATGCTTAGTGAATAAACTGTCATATGTGAGAATGTTATCAAACTGTTTATCAGAGGGAAAGTGTCAATTTTTGTAACACCTTGAGCCTAACATTAGCTGGCATAAAGTTGGCTCATAACCAGCTGTTGTTGTCGTTTAGCTGGCTCTGGTCGGCTGTACTGAGATGGGAGGGTCGCATGTCTAATCTGATGACAATAAGTAAATGCGACAATATGGGGAATAAATGAACATGTTTATGTTTTTGCCTGTGTGTTTATTAAATCCAACACTACCATTTTGGGAAATAATTATGTGAGTTTACAGTCTGTGGTGGAGATCGGTCAAAGAATCCTGAACTGAAAAATATGGGAGGATCCGGCAATGGCAAAGATTGTGGTAGAAATTTAACTTACAGGTGGAAATGCTTTTAAAAAAATATTTTGAGGCAAAGTCAGCAAAGATTTTAATCTGTTTCCAGATTTGGCTGGTGGCTTTATATCCATGTATATGTATATGTCCTAGTGACTACTGAATGAAAGGTAATTTTAATAAATGCTTCTAAATAACTGCTAATATAATTTCAAGACTGCTGTCAAGTGCAAAGACATGCTTCTAGAAGGACTTTGGTAAAATATGAAGATGAAAAAGCAAGATCAAAATGTACATGTAAAGAAAAATATTGTATTCCATAATGTTCATTGAGTTTTATTTATTTGTTTTAAATCAAGCTGGTAAATGAAGACTACAGTAAGTTTTGAACTAACTCTTGCTTTTCATTAAACTCCAGCATAATAAAATATTTTGCAACAGAATTTGTGAACAATGCAAATGTACATCAATCGCTGTGTCTTTTTTTGATACACACTGAATGTCTTGCTTTCTTTCTAGTCTATCTGACATTCATCAGAGTGGAGATCATGACCAGAACCCAGCACTGCATTTAAAAAAAACATCAGTTTTCTCCAATAAACCCTTCAGACTGGAATTCTGTCATTTTTGTACATACTTTTCAATAAGAATTTTATTTTTGTAGAATATTTAGAAGCGGCAAAAGGAATGAAATAATGTAAATGTAGAGTGTGTACATATGGGATCATTCAAGCCAAATTAATTGGTTAGAGAAGTTATTTTTACATCGCAGTAAACTCTACATAGGTGTCGGTATGTGACAACAACCGTAACTAACACACAAAACAAGACAAAAATGAAAACAGCGTTTACTACGTGTGCACAGAGGAGGGGAGAAAAACTGCTTTCGTCAGATGTTTATGCCTGCGATAATCGAATGTCCCGCAGCTATAACACTTTGAAATTCTTTTCATGATTGGAATACCGTGACACGCTGCACTTTGTGTTGAACTTGTCTGTGTACTCATCATACGGAAATGTGGTTTTACGCAGCTCGTAATCACTTACACGGTTTACATAAAGGTTTTTGGTTAGTTGTCAAATATGTTCAGGCATAGCACTGACTTGGAGGAGAAAGATAAACATGTTCCTATATGTTTTTATGACTTTTGTAATAAAACTAGATGCACAGAGAGAGAAACTAGAGCCAGAAAGAGCACAATGTAGGATTTTTAAGATAAACAGTGAATCTGAAGGTGATGCTGAACATTCCTACAAATGTTTCAGCAGTGGACAGACGGATGCACTCCTGGAAACTGCTGAGGAAATGGGGTGAATGAGGGGGAGGGAGCATGCAGAGAAGAGGAGACGGTGAGGAGCAGAAGAGCAAAAGGAAAAGGGTGAAGAGCAGAGGGTGAGCAGTGTGTGGGCAGAGAGGGCCGGCGAGGTGAGGGTGATGACGGGGACACATGCAGGTTTGTATCTTCCTGACGTGTGAAGTGTACACACAGTCCTCTCTTCTGCCCGCATATCTTTTCTCTCTCACTATGTATTGGATCCCACCCTCCATCAGTCCCTCTTCCTCACCCACTCACTCCCTTTATTCCTACCTATTACTGGTCCCTGAAAAAAAAAAAAATAGGGCAGCCATTATGTAAGGAAGAGAGAAGAAGTGGGGAGGGGGGTAGACTGTGAGCTGAGTGGGAAAAAAAGGTGAAACAAAGCATTCTGGATAGAAAGCAATCACCGTGAGAATGAGTAGGGGGAATAATGAAGTTGGCATGCGAGCTCTTCGTGCAGGTAGAAAGACGTGTTCAGATTCACAAAAACAATAGGGAACGGGAAAAACAATTAAAACCACAGCATAACAAGTAAACATCCTCCATAGAAAAGAGTCCAATTAGGAGAGCCTGTTAGTGTTAAATATACATAGGCAGTAATTTGCTTTTGCAGACTTATTACAGCACTAAGGAGGCTACTGGGTTACAAATGTTGCAGTTGTTGTAACATACTTATAGGTTTCATCATATTAAAGCTGACAGTCAGCACTTGAACACGTTTGGATTTGTTTCAAACCAAGCAAACCTGTCTAAATAAAATCTGCAGTCTCCTCCAGCGTGATGTCTCTACTTAAGAGGACATTTTGACATGGAAATGCAGTAAAAGCGCAGTCGTGAATAATAAAATTAATGACGGTTGAATTCGATTTCGCCAGTTCGGTTTTATTGTCGTCTCATTGTGCTGCACGCTGGCTCGCTATCACAGCCACACAGCTTAGCACGACTTGTGTTTTTCCTACAATGTCAAAGTGTGCGCTGCGAGAAAGAAAGTGGACGCATATATAGGGAATGTTGAGTTTACGTGCAATAAAATTCTACGTTTAATGACTCAGCGCTGGCTTTAACAACAGCATTTAAGCACTGCGTTGAGGCACACAGAGTTACTTTCCACCTCTGATCTCATCATCACTCTCTCTCTCGCCCTCTTGCGCTTGTCCCTCCCTCTTTCTGGCACTTTGCCTCTCTGACTGGCAGCGAGCCTGTTGAAAGTAGGCTAGGATTGACGCGCTGCTTGTGTCTGAGTCACAGAGAGCTGTGGAATACTGAAGCCCACTGATTGCATTTAACTTTAGGCATCCGACTCCCATGCAGTGCATGATACAATAGAGCCATCCACTCTTGTTTCTGTGCCTCAATGCTGACGTTTATGGCTGCACTTACAAGCAGAAAAAAAGGGAAAAAAATTGGTCTGACGCCGTGTACAATTGCACAGATGGTTATTTAGAGGCATTTTCATCACAACGGAAAAAGTAATGTCACTTAGAACATAGTACGGCAACAGTAAAGAGACATTATCCTTGTTGGCGTTGCAAAACAGTGGTTTAGGTTGGCGTGCCATGTTTTCTGCCATGTTACATTAACTTCTCCCTCACACATAGCTCGCTAGCATCTCTTTAATTTATGCTTCATCATTAAGTGTTGTCAAGGCCCTGTTTTCAGGAGGTCAGCAGTGCCATGGTCAACCATAGCCCTACTTAACACAGAGGAAAACTATATGAAGCCTGATACCACCAAGCCAGATAAAATTAAATGATGTGAAAAAAAATTTTTGTCTCAGAAGAGTCTGCAACCAAGGTTGTGACGCATGCACAGTCGAATGTTTTACCTTCTCCACATACCGCTCTAAATCATCCCTGTGCGTGTGTGCCGTGTAAACTCGCGAGCCTGTTACTTGCCTAATGAGCCACAAGGATTACACCATATAAACACAAGTGCGCGGACATAAACAGGACAAAGGCGAGCGGCGGCGGAGATGAGAACGAGAAAGACTGGAAAAGATGTGTAAATAATCGAACTGGCTCTCCACACACGGATGTCAAGGAGGTCATGGGAATTTTCCTATTCAGTTAGCATTAACTTCATGATACAAACTGTTCATTGTGGGCTCCCTGTGGGATTATATTGTCTAATCTAAACCAAAAAACTGTGGCTGTAACATCTGCAGAAAATCAGGCACTAGTTTACCAGCAAATGCGAAGTAAAACAAAAGCCAAACAAATGTAGCGAAGACAAATCAGACACAAGCAGAGCCTGAAAAACAGCATGAATACTACAGAGAGTCGAGGGAAGGTGGAGGATAACACTGAGGCAATCTTTGGCTCCTCGCAACAAGGACAACGAGTTCGTACCTCTGCTCGTAAGATATACACAAGACAGTCAGCTGTGATTAGCGGAGAAATCTCTACAAATCTTAATCATTTACTCCATTCTTTGCACGCCATCACTGAAAGAATAAACCAGCTAGTACGGAAGCCAAAGGGTGTGTGGAGGTGCGAAATAACATGACTGCTACGCCATTATAAATCAAACACCAAAGTTTGCCTTAAGTCCTCTCCTTAAACTTAGGATTTATTGCAAGCATTTGGTATCAATCCATATCTTGTAGTCCTGAGGGTATTCATGATTTTTACACTAAAAACTGCCATGATAATAAAGAAAATCTGTTAAATATCTAAAAACAGGAAGGCAGGAAACTCGTGCATCTTTGCAGAAATAAAAGTTCAAAAGTTTATGGTTTCGTCTTGATTCAAATATTAATAAATTCAGGGCTCTGCGTTTTTCATTTCACCTCAAGTGCTTTGGCTAATGCAGTATACACAGGCCATGTTTACATAGGTGTGGAGGGAGACAGTAAACTTTGCCAAGAAAGAATTACTGCTGGATTTAGACGATACGAGTTTTCAAGCAGCTACAGAGGCCTGAACCACCACTTTAAAGATCATGTAAGAATGAGCTTTGAGGGGTTTTTGACCTGAAAGACAAAACAGTCCTCGTCTCAGTTTAATTTTTGCTGTACCGATCGAGCCGAAACGCAGAATACAGCAAAGACGAGGAAGGAAACTGTAGAGTGGCCGAGAGAAGAGCTGTGGCATAAGAGTGTGAGACGCTTTGGTTGGCTGGGGGAGAGAAATCTGATCAAATTTCTCTCGGTTAGGTGGGGGAAGCCTGTGAGAGTTATGCAATGTTGTTGGGATATGGAGCCAGAAAGGGGTGTAAACAACACCGCTCTCAAGTGGGACAGGCCTAATCGTTGCCTAGTAACAAGTATTTTGGGCCAGACCAAGCAAACATGGCCCGCCTTCCAAAAGGGAACAGGGGCTGGCCTCATGAGCGCAGTCTAAGTTAGTGACTTCCCGAAAATACGCTAAGAGACAGGGGCAAGCAAAACAAAGCACGTCAGGGGCATTAGACAACACCAACCACTTTCTATTTTTTCATTTTCACCTAGCTTGGCAGGAGTCTAGACCACCGCAAGTTGTAAACACACAAACTTGCGATGAAGTAAACAGTCTGGAGGGAGGATTGCAGTCTAGAAACTCCACACCATCTCTGACTAAAGTCTAGCCGTGACTAACTATTTAGGCTCATGGAGCCTATGAAGAAACTTATGAAAAAACTTCATCATTAGGTTTACAACCTTTACAAATGCAACCCTACCTGATGATTAGTACACTTGGCAAAGCAAACTCCTGCTGCTCACTGATAAAGTGTTGCTGTTTTAATTATAATCTATATGATCCAAGCAACTTATTGATGCTGAGTAGATCACCTTTAATTCACTGGAATGAAAGTTAATGACCTGTTTCACAAAATTATAATTAATGCATAATTAATCACTTCTGCAGGTACAGGAGTAATTACTGCCCACCTTTTGTGTAACAGTGAATGTGTTTATTGCACGAAATGAGAACTGAGGCCATACCAACTGCATATTTTACGACACAGCGACTAGCGCATGGAGTCGGGAATTTTACCGGCGACTGCTCGGACGGTATGACAGCTAGTTTAGTGATGTTGAACCTGTAACTGCCTGAGGGTAGTTCAGGCAGCACAGGGTGGAAAAGGAAGATTAAAAAAAACGGTCGTTAACGGTTAAAAGTGCGCTAAAACAACAACAGTCGCCGCACTGCTCTCTGCTCCTCTCCGCTGCTGCCACTGTTCTCTGTGCAGAAAGAATCCGGAAGCCATATTGTGTGCGGCTGCTGTCTTGTCACCCATAGCCGGTTGCCACGGAAACCGGTTGCTAAGCGGCATAACAAAAAAGACCAAATTTATACGTGCTTGCGTCAGATGCAACGGCGTATCCATGGCGACGCAACGCTACACACATTCAGCAAACCCGTGTACTGCACATGGCCCCTGCCTCTTTTAGCACACCGTGTCTCTTTTTAACCGCTTGTTTTAGAGATTATTAAAAGTAAACACGTCTTCTGTCGCTGGGAAGCATGTCTGTGTTTTTAATCGGACTAGATACGTGTTGTGTTAAAATAGCGGCAGCTATGTTAGTCGGCAGCGATTTGTTTCCCCGTGAATGTGGGCTGCCTTTCCTGCGTTATCAGCCATTCACCTTAATAATTCCCCATCAGGAACAATTCGCATCGACGGAGTTAGTCATCCCGGTTCAGCCGCACGGCACCGGTAGCGGCAGTCCGGATGGGACACAGCGTCCTCCGTGGATCCTCGTCTCTGACGTTGTTGCGGCGCTGACTAATAACTCGTTATCCCCAACTCTTCCCTTTTTGCTCACGCCTTTTCACACACCGACTGTATTGCCGTAGCCCTCTCGCAGCAGCAAGCCCGCCCAGTGACACTGTGTGACATCACGAACACAAAACGTAGGCCTTGTATTTCACATTTTCATTCATGATTTGACACCCCATGTTCCCGCATTTGGCCCTTGGAGCGACCCTCCTCCCCCCAAGCCAATGCCAAACTCCCACCTGCCACATTCCCACTGCTGTCCGCATGTAGGCTTTAATAATGAATCACTTTTGTGCTCGTCCCGGTGATGTTTGCAATGACAGGCGCAGATTTCCGTCACTGCTGCCCACTGTACATGTCAGAATAACACTGCTGTTTACCAACTAATGTTTATTTTTCCTTTTTTTTTTTCTTCAGGAGGAGGAGGAGAGGGGTGTGAATAAGACCGATGCTCTGACACTCTCTGAGTGCTCTCTGACTGTCCTGCCCACACTCAAATCCATAACAGATTAGGTGTATACATTTTTAAAAGTCGTTTTTCGACGTGCAGTAAAACCTCGCTTGGCGTCGTACCTGCCCTCGGGTTTAAGGAGTGTTCAGGCACAGAAGAAAAGGAGGCTTTCCTTTCATTAAAACATTAGGCTCACAAGCACAGAGGACTCCCGAGGGCGTGTCCTGAGAAACTTTTCAGCAGGATTTCCCTCGCATGTTGACGGGATTCCGTCCTGAGCTGTGAGTACTGCATAACTTAATCCATTGTTTTTCTTCTGGTGTTTTCCAGGTTACGTATTATATTATAAATAAATGAAAAAATAAATAAAGGTTTCTTATCTATCCCAGTTACAATATCTACAGAATATATATTATACGTTTATCCAATATATAGCAGACTAATAACAATTACAATTGGGTAAATGTGCCACTGATTTCAACGTAACAAACCTCCACATTATAGGAATATTATGTATTGCTATGACTAAATAAATGTCCCAGTCAAAAACACACGCAAACAGAGTCCTAAATAGATACTTTCCATATTTATCACCCCCGAGCTTCTTAAAATTTCCTCTCAGAAATTGTCAGACGGTGAGAAATATCTCATGCCCGTGATATTACCAAAAAAAAAGAAGAAAGAAGAAAGTCTATTATTATCCGTCGACGAGGTAAGCTTCTGGTCCATTTCAGTGGCAGAGGGAATCCCTCAACGTCACCAAGGATACCAAACACAACATCAGGCACAAATATGGGCATGTACGTCAGCGGAACTCCGAGGCGGGACTAGACCGTTGAAATGTCTTGCTTCTACTCTGGGCTTCATTCATAAGACAAGATCTGCTACTGTGCACCGTAATATAGCAAGCGTCCTCCGGCGTTCCGTGAGCGGACTTTATGGATGTATATTTGCACGCTTGATAAGGTCGGATAACGGAGAGCACTGGGAGGATTTACCGCTGAACCGGGGAGGACTTCTTCGCAGATTGAACTGGTAGACCTCCCTCCCCCGTCTAAAAGCGGGGAACTGGATTAAGAGTCTTCATGCAACTTTTTTGGAAAGAGACCAAGAGCGTTTCACCGGGGAATAACAAGAAGACTTACATAGGTAAGAAACGCTTACTTTTTGTGGCTGTGAGCGCAAACGGTTTGCGAGCAAAAGTCGCTTTTTGAAAGCGCACTATTTTAAAGTAGGTCGGGAGCATCTGTCCGCTTCAGACGGCTTCATAGGAGATGCTTAAAGACAGTTTTCCCTGCTGACACCGGTTTAAACGCATAAAACACGCTGCTGCAGGCTACTTATTAACCGCCTGCCATCATTTATGAGAGAACAGCCTAATTTAAAGCCAGCTGGCGCTGGCTTTGGTTAAGTGCACCGAGTTTAACATCAGTCATTCTCTCCCTACAGTACCTCTTCTCCTTTAGTAATCTTCTTGTGTGTGCCGCTGCCCTGCCGCTGCAGGTGACATCGCTCTCTCTCCGGTACCTGCAGGTGTCGCGTTCTCTTTCGGCCCCCTCGGGGAGATGTACCAAGGATTTCCCGGCGACCCAGACAGCGGTTCCCGTGGAAGCTCGTCTCCATCTATAGAGTCCCAGTACCTTTCCTCCGTGGACTCCTTCGGGAGCCCGCCGACCACCAGTGCTCCACAGGTAAGTTCCAGTCAGCAGACTGGAAATGTAGTGAAAACAAAAGTCGGAGAGCGTTTTTTTTTTTTTTTTTTTTTTTTACCTCTGATTGTTTATTCGTTTAAAAATGCAATATGACTGACACGCGATCACTGGGTATGAACCTGTCATTTAATTATGACATGTGCTTTTGCTTAAACACACTGTGCATGGTGTGTCAGTTGTATAAATATACAGAATATAAACGTATTTATGGCTTATGAAGCAGCGGGCTCTGTCACCGCTAACAGAAGACCGACTACACCAAGTCAGCACATTTGGTGTATCCGGTCTTTCTGCAGTCAGAACTTAAATGACCCGGATGACTGGATGTAAATTCAACGTCTGTGTGTTGACTGTAGCCCCGGTGGCGGCGTTGACAACGTGCTCAGCGCGGTTGACAGCGCTCTGGAACTCTCCGACGTAAGCGCCGCAGCCCCGCCCCTTTGCCCCGCTTCTCTCCTTCCACTCGCTCCGCTCTCCTCTCGCCGTGACGTAAATGTCCGTTCTATTTTGGAGTGCTACGTCGCGTTGCCAAGGGGAACACCGGGGGTGTGACGGGGGAGGAGGAAGGAGGCGGGAGAGACGCCGTTTAGAGAAAAACGATTGGTGGAGACGGTCGCTCTCAGAGCCGCCCGTCAAACGTCTGAACGCGCTTTCAAACGAATATTAATGAACGGCGATACTCCCCCGAGTATGAAATATAAAATACCAGCGACAGATTTGAGCTTTCCACGACTATTTTTAGACATGGGCGCAGAGGAAAACTTAATAGCCTGCCTTTTTTATTTGAACAATAAAAATCCCCACAGTCGTAAATTTCAAGTTGTTTTTTTTTGTTTTTTGTTTTGCTTAAAGTTAAACAAAACATTATTGAACACCCTTTTAATTCAAATTCTCTATATAATGAGAAATCCAAGGCTGTTACCTTAACACGTTTTGGCTCCTACCTTTACAACAAATAGCATTTCCCCACTCTTTGGTAAATCCCACGGAAAAGGTGGTTAAATGAATATCAAGAAATGGAAACAAGTCAGAAACTGGGTCTAGGTAATATAGGCCTACAACAGGGGTGTAAAACAGAAGACCCAAGTGCCACAAGTGGCCACAAAAGTTTTTAATCTGGCCCACTTGACAGCTTTGGAAAATGTGAAGGAGTGCATAAATTTTAGATTTTTTGCTGTATTTTCTTCATAGGTTTTATGGCTTTTGCACTTCTCCCACAGCTATTTATACTTCACCAAAGTAGTAACAGATAAACAGCTAAATGGCAGAATGTTCCTGTTTTTTCACAGTCTACTATAGAAATACACGATTTATAAAGTAAGTTTACTATAGAAAAAATAAATAAATAAAAAGAGGACATCCTGTCAACTAACAAACATTTCCAGCTTTATAATTGCAGGACAGTCTACGCAATGAGCTAACAGAACTTTTTCCTTAATTTTACAGATTTATTTCTTACAATTTAAGCCCCAAGTGGAATTTCTCTATCATCTAGAAAAACTGAGTCATATCACCTAAAACTGCACTTGTTTTTCTTATATTAAAATATTTCAAGGGTTTAAAGTATGATTAAATGTCTGTGGGCTGCACGTGGCCCACAATGTGAAATGAGTTTGATACCCCTGGCGTATAATGTCTGATCACTAAGCAGTCTTAACACTGTATCACGTCCGGTAGCCTAAACCTTTCTTTATGTAATTGTTAACATAATGGGTCCAGGCATATTAAATTATTAATGTTAATATTCTTCTTACTGTTTGTGGCAGCCTAGCATGACTTTCCTAGTATATGATAAATACTAGTATCGCTTCAGCTGTTGTTTTATACATTCAGCCACATTCAGAGCAGAGGGTTTTTCACACCTTGTTGTAGTTTATCTACAGGCAGATGAGAATAGCAAACAGATGCAAATAGTTTTAGGTAAAATCTGAATTTAAAGCAGATCTTTATTGCAGCTGATGATAATTTCAGTGCATGTTTGTACTAAATGTATCCGGTTTGCTACAGTGATCGGACTGATGCACAGATCCCAGCTTGTTTTTACTGGTTTTTCTATATTTGTCTGTATTTTTTTGCTGCTCTACCTGATCTGAGCTCTGGTCCATAAAACTTAATTGTCGACATCTCCTCCTCAGGAGTGTGTGTCAGCAAGTGCTGGCTTGAGCATTGTGGGCAGCGGGCCAGGGACAAGTGGTGGAGGTGAGATGCCCGGTTCATTCGTGCCAACCGTCACTGCCATCACCACCAGTCAGGACCTGCAGTGGATGGTACAGCCAACCCTCATCTCATCCCAGGCTTCTGGACAGAGTGGCTCCACCGGGACCACGACCATGACCCAACCAGCCTCACTGGTTGATCCGTTTGACATGCCAGGCCCGAGTTATTCCTCGGGGTCTGGATTCACCCCACCGAGTTCAGACACTCCAGGGCCAGCAGCCGGCCCTGTCCGTCAGTCCAGAGCCCGAACTCGCCGTACACGAGAAGAGTCTGTGAGTGAAGATGGAGATGTTGGTGTGTTAGTAAGTTTGCGTGCTTGAATGGTTTGTCTGTTGACCCTCGCATGTTACACATGCACTGCAGGTATATTGTTTACGAGGAAGCCAGTAAAGGTAATAACGCTGTGTCTGTAATGTTAAGCAGTGGTGTGTGCTAACACTAATGGGTGGGTGGGTAATTAATTGGTGTATTTGGTGTTTGCTTTGGTATTTTCTCATTTGCACAAACCTACTAAACGGCAGAAGGCTAGTTCACTGTTCAGGCACAAGCAACTTTTATCTGTCAGCTGTGATTAAATGTAGCTTTATTTGGTGTTTTTAAGCTAAATTAGTCAATTAAAATAGCCAGTGGTTTTTTTTTTAAGCTAATCTGTATTCTTCCTTATCTTAGCTAACACCCGAGGAAGAAGAAAAGAGACGTGTTCGTCGAGAGAGGAACAAGCTGGCTGCTGCCAAATGCCGAAATCGCAGACGAGAACTTACAGACAGACTGCAGTCGGTGAGAACTGGCCCTGTTCTTGCTTTCAGAGCGAATGATGATGATAATTGCACATTTTATGTTACCTCCCATAGCATCGTGTGGTGGGGTAATAAATGCTTGCATGTGTGTACAAGACAGAGGATTATGGTAATGGGTGTTTAGCTGCAGCGAAGACAATTACAGTCCTCAAAAGAGACTATTGTACTTTTGGTAGTTAAGGCCTAATTAACATACTCTTCTATAAGCCACCTTGCATATATGGCTGTAGGGGAAGCAGGGAGGTATTTCTACTGGAATAAACACAAAGAAGATTGGCATACCTAACACTCCTTTCTTCTATCTGCTGCACATCTTCTTCCCATTTCACCCACCTTTGCCTTGTTCCCGTCTCCTTCTTCCCCATTTTTTCTTTCATCCTCTGTACCAACCCACAGGAGACAGACGTACTGGAGGAAGCAAAGGCAGAACTGGAGGCAGAGATCTCAGAGCTACAGAAGGAGAAAGAGCGCTTGGAGTTTGTGCTGGTGGCTCACCAGGCAAACTGTAAGATCCCATACCAGGACCAGCCTCAGCAGGGCTCAGCACAGCTGCCTCCAGTGCAGTCCCAGCTGCCTCCCCAGGCCTTACAACCGCCTGTCTCCATTGTGGGCTTGACTGTGAAGGAAGACTCTTTCTATCTGCCTCCTGCCTACACAGCCCACCCGGCCTCCACACAGTCCCAGCCTCCGGTTCAACAGCAGCAGCAAGTCCAGCAGCAGCCTCAGCCTGGAATAATGCAGGAGGTAGAGTTCTCTCGTTCTTTTTATGGCTCAAGTGAGCCAGCACCTGGTGGGCCATGCCTTATGGTCAGCGACAGTGGTGGTGGTGGTGTTAACCATGACGATGCGGCCATTGGCAGCTACAACACCTCATACACATCTTCATTTGTGTTCACCTACCCAGAGGGAGCCTGCGGGGTCAGTGCCAACCAGCGGAACAGCAGTAGCGAGCAGTCGTCCGATTCTCTGAACTCGCCTTCTCTGCTGGCGCTCTGACTGACCGACAGACACACGCATACACACGTTAACACGCACGCACATTATTCTCGCTGGAAGTAGAGGCTGAAGTACACGCACAGTACCGATCAGCCTCGCCGATTGAGAAAAAAACATAACAACAAAAACAACCAATGGTTTACATCTGATTGGATTATAAGTTTACACATTCTGAAACGTATCCTAATTAAGAGCCATACAAATAGTTGCACATTAGGTCTAACCTTTAACATTCACTATATTTTAGTTTTCTATTACACTCGCAACTGGACATTACGGGTGAATAAAACTGGGTTACGAAAACCGAGTCCACGTTGCCAATCTTAAGTTCTGTGGCTTAACAGATTAATTCACAGTGAATTCTCTTAAGCTTGTACTCTGATTGAGTAAGAAACAACACGATCACTCCGACAAGCACAAGCGCCCCTAACTTGTTCCCTCTGTCGGTTGCCCCTCTTCCAGTGCTCCCATCCTTTTCCATGCTTTTCTTCCTCTCGCTGAATGTATTTGTGCAAATCTGAAATAGGGACGAAGGACGCTCTGTTCAGGTTCTCTTCTCGCGGGAGACCGGCTGCTGATCTCTCGCTCACCTCTAACTGTTCATCTGCTCGACTTCCCTCTGCTTCTTCATTTGCTGTTTGGACTTGGCAAGTTAAGGATCTGAGTGTCACAGCCCGCCACTAAATCTTGTGCTTTTTCCTTCTCTCGTTTTTTCTTTTTTTTTTTCTTTTAACAAAAAAACCACAAAAAAAAAAAATCTTCTGACGTCTGCCTACCTGCTGTGCGACCCATCTCTACCCATCTCTGTTTTCTCCTCTTCTGTCTCTTTCTCCTTCTCTCTGAAGTCTTCGACCCCCGAGAGCCCGAAGACACCCTCCAGCCCTTGGGACCTTGAGTGAAAGCCGGCTCAGCTAACATGCCCCCCCTTTGAACCCTGTCATACAAGGACATGGACGCAAGCCCAACCAAACGGAAGAGTCTTTTCTTGGAGCACGTTGCTCAAATCCTTACAGTGAACAGCAGCTAAATACTCTGAACACGCACACAGACGCATAATTGATGAACACGCACATGCAAAAAAAAAAAAAAATGCAAGATGGATGCCACTGTCTTCTGCTGAGCCATTTTTCACGTTGTTCACACAATGAAGATTAGACACACCAGTTGTGAGGATATAGAGAGACTTAAGGAATTAAGGAAGCAAGCAGGAAAGGCTCTGAGGGAGTCCGGATAGAGGATGGCTCTCATTTTAACGACGGATTTTTGTGACCAAAAGTTTTAAAAAAAAGGAAACAAAACAAAACAACAACAGAAAAAAAGAATAAAAAAAACAAACAAAACACACAGAAAAAAAATCTTCTCTTGCCAACTGTGTGGAAGGGTGACCTCAGTAAAAACACCTCCATACCACAGAGCCTCGTCGCCCTGGGCCGACATGCGTATATTCACGCCATCGCTTTCAACAACTGAAGATGTTTGCCGCAGCGCACCAGCTCAGAGTTTTGCTCGCACTCATTCAGATGTGAACCGATGCCTTTATTTAGAGGAGAGACTTTTTTCTGTTTTTTCTTTTCTGGGGATAGTGATTCAGACAACCTCTAAACATTGGGCTCAGTGGTCTCTGTACCTCCTCTGTTCTCTAACGGGGATGAGGCGGAGGTGCGTTTATTGTGAGTGCGTCCACTCTGAGGCACCTGGCCCGTTTATTTCTTTCTTTATTGAGGTTGACGGGGCCAGTGAGCACAAAAGCAAGACCTGGAAACGAAAGGGGAGAACGTGTGGGCTGTTGTTTTGGAGTAGAGCGTCCTTTCCTTTGCCTGTGAATTTGTAATTTTTTTTTTTTTCCCTGTACGTTTGAGTAAGAACCGTTATATATTTTAATGTTTATATTTGTTTGTGTGTTTAATTGTTTTGCATTGACCTCCGCTTTCTCCTGTACTGTTACCGTTTATTATTATTTTTGTATGTTTTGTCGTTTTAAGTGGGAGATTTCTTCACAAATGTTCCTATTATATCTGCATACTTATTGTTTCATTATCTTATTGTATTTTTTTTTCATTTGGCAACTTTGGAGGCATGCTGTGCACTACGAGGAAAAAAAATTTAAGTCCATACCCATCTACATAGTTAAAGGTAACATGTATATATATATAAAAGTATATATACCATGATGTATGAATGTCTGTAGATCTAAATGGGATATTTTTGTCAATGAAGAACAAGATAAAATAGTAAAATCAATATTTTTCTAAATGAACAAACATATATATATATATATATATATTATAAAGTACTGCCCTGTCCCTCAACATGAAGCACGATGTCACTGCCTCTGTCAATGTGTATTTATGTTTTATAAACGATATAAAGCACTATCCGAGTTACATTAAATGTATGTTTATAATGATGATGATGTTTGAATGTTGTGGTAATGCCTTTGTTTTGTTTGTGTTTTCCTCTGTGAGGTCTGTCCCAAAGCTACTGACACCTTAACGCCACTTGCTCCTTAGCAGAAAACGAGGGGCAAAAAAAAGTGATTGAATGTCAATGCGCATATTAAAAGTGTAAGTGTTCAGATGAAAACATGACGATTAAACTGTTTGATTTGTAAGGACAAAGTATTTCACACGCAGTGTAAACATGCCGCTCGGTGGCGTTCGCATTTCCGATAAAAAGTGTTTGAAGCATAACTGCAGCCTTGATTGACGGGCGTCATCATGTTAAAGCTGATCCACTGGTATACTCGACAATACATGTTGCCTGTCTGAGATTAAAAAAAACAAACAAAAAAAACAACCAAAAATCAAATGTTGTTATTGCATTTGCTGGATGAGAAGCTTTATTTTTCAACTAATAAACATGTTTATTCCAAAAAGAAAAGAAATTGCTGGATTAATGGTATAAATCTTTGCTAAATAGTGGCTCTGGGTGGTCAGAAAATGGGCAGACCTCATGTTTTTTTTGTTTTGTTTTTTAAATGTTGTATAAGGACTGTGTTTGTACAGATGTTGGAGATGCCTTTTTGATCTCTATCCAAATGCAAATGTGATGAGAATATGTTCTGGTGTCAGAATGAGCATAAAACATATTCAATAGTTCTCATGTATATAGATTTTTGTGGTGCTACTTATACTAGACTACATCGATGAGACCGGTGAGCGGTGGAAAAGTCACCGAAGGTCCAGACAAATGAAAACGCTGGCTGTCTCATCAGAATTTTGTATTCCGAACGAAAGCTGACAACAGTGAATTCGATGCAGCTGAAGCTCTGAATACTCAGTAATAGTTTAATATCAACTGCCTGTTCCATCTCCAAGCGTGGAAAAAATAGATCTCAGACGGCCCTTGTACTGTACCTGCATTCCACACTTACATCTCTGATCATCACACAACATATTAGACTCATTCTTTAATGAAATTTGTTTGCTTTGGATTTAATTGAAATCGTTTTTTATTTTTCCTTTGATAATTGCGAGGTTACAATAACAAATGGGTTGCTCGTAAATTGGAAAAGGTGACACAAAAGGACGAGAAGAAATATCCAGCTGTGCGATGGCTATGTTAGCATTAACTGAAAACAAAAAAAAAAGAGTTTTCTTATTTTTCTATGATGAGGTGAATGTTTCTATGTATTTCTATTTTTCCACAGTTCCCATATGAGCTCCAGTTTCATATCATCTGTTATGAAATGCAATATTATTATCCTCTTGGATGAACATAATGTAGCAAATTACACAGTGATCAAACTGACTGCTACTATATGTCAAGTGTGATGATGTATTGCTTTAATTAACACGTTTTCTTACAGTATTAAACGTTATCCTTATTGTTTAAAATAACATCTAGTGTGAGACAAACGTCATAGAGAATGTATCAAAAAAAAATCTATAATTTTTTATTTATATATTGATGATACATAAAGATTAAAGTTATAGAAAGCCACTGCTTTTATCAACATCTTTTCTTGTTTTTTAAATGAACCCTCATATTATTTTCTGTGAGTGAAAGTTACAGTTTTGGAATACATAATAAATATGGGTACAGAAGTGAAGGGCATGAAGAAATTCTATGAAAGATGTAATTAAACATACATGGATTATTACATAACGTGCTCATGAAGGTGCTCTGATATCAAATTATCAACTGGTCTATTTTGTAGTCCATTTACATCACCCTAATTTATTCTGTACGTCACAAAAATGTAATGTTTACTTATTTTTACAGCCTTATTTTCATTTTTTTTTATCTTGGAAGAGTACAAAAGTGTATGACATATTTTCCGTGTCACTTTTGCGGTCTCTGCTCTGTGAGCTCCTGTGTCCGTTAGTCCACCTCTGGCTTTGCCATCTTAAAAGTTTACATTACGTTTTTTTCCCCCTCATTTTCTAGACTATGAGAGCTGGGTGAGCTGTCTCCTTTAATGATGGTTTGGCTAAATGCCTTACATTTTTCCAGTTTATGAAGAATTGCATAAATAACATATCTTGAGGTGCACTTCTCTTGTGTGTTTTTTTTTACACTTGCTTTGCTCTTTTTGAGCTCCTTAAAAGATTTACTTGAGTCGAGACTGCAGAAGTTGAGCAAGAGCCTGAAAAGTGCATGTATGTATCATTTTTCTGAACTGCAGTTTCTTTTCTTTATATTTTATCCTGATGATTATTTTCATACATTCCACAAAATGTAAAAATAATAATAATAATATTAATAAAAAAATATCCATCACAGTTCTTTGGACATTAAGTATTATCTGCTGTACTATCTTGTTATGTTAAACCAATCTGATGTCTACTGTCACAACAAATCCTTACATTTAACAAGCTCCAACCAGATAACATTTTGCTTACATTAATGAAACAACATGTTGTAACGCTTGGTTTACTCTGTGTTTAAATTCCTGTAATTTACAGAAATATGGAGATAGACGAGTACAATGTATTTATGAAACGCAATATGCAAAAGGTTCACTGGCAAGTCTCAAAATTCAGTTTATTTGTACATCCCAGTCTCACATATAGAGGTTCAAAGGGGTTCTTCTCTGTGAGCAGGATTAAATTGCCAGCAATTTGGGACTAAAGGATTGTAGAGTGAGTAGGGACAGAGTAGCCAACTTTCAGACATATAAGAAGGTCCAAGATCATTTAGGATTTTATATACATATATGTAAGAGTCAGTCAAAAGTCAATGAGATGTGCTGTGAGATACTGGAAGCCAGTGTAGCTCTGCTAAAACTGGACTGATCTGCTCCCAGTTATTTTTTTTTCCTTTAGTTAATAACCTCGCAGGAGAGTTTTGGATAATCTTTTTGGGATGTCCAGAAAAAAAGAGCACAGCAGTTCCACTGGACATGAATGCAAGAACAAGGTTTTTAGAGTCAGAGTATATCAGGAAGGGTTGAATCTTGGATACATTCCTGAGATGTCTTACTGATGGAATTAATGTGAGGTTTAAAGCTCAAATCAGAATTTAAAACAACCCCACGACTTTTAACTTGTGGTTTTCCTCATACCCAGTGACTTGTAAGAGTATAATAAATTGATTATAAAACGACTTATAAAAATGCTTATTTATTAATGTTTTTCATTAATCTGTATATTAATTGTGTGTAAAATGTCTATGTTACTTATCAGAGCTGTCCAGAGCTTTATAGTGCCTTTAATTATTTTTTTGTTTGGGTGAGGGCACTTCATGTTTCATTTTTGAAATTAGAAGGATGAAGACAAATCACTGATAAACAAAAAGTGAATACTTACCTCCATCAAGTGGTCAGAGACTTCACTCCAGATGTATTTTTACTTTTGCTGCTGCAGGTGAGGCCTGTTGCTCCATATCTGCTAAAAAAAATGCTTATTTTCAAACGTACATTAGCAGTAAAATTCAAATAGCGACAGCCCTCAAACTTAAAGTGACTGTCACTGGCTGTCATTTATAGTCATTCACTGAACAAAGAATCAAGTTTTTGGTTACCTAAATGGACATCAAAACTGGCCTCCACTGTGAGGCTGTAGAAATGGATTTATCCAAACCAATCAGCAAAGGTTAGGTTATATGAGTGTCATTATTGCATATGAACAATCAGCAGTGGCCTGGAGCAGTTCAAACAATGATCTGTGGGGGTTTTTTCCACATCATTCAAAAAAAGAAAAAAATAACCCGGTTAAATACAAAATGCAGTTTACATTATTTATGACTAAATTATTAAATTCATCAAGGGAAAAAACTATTCAAACCTACCTGAACCTGTGTGAAAAAATAACTACACCCTAAACCTTTATTGTGTTGTGCCACCCCTCGACAGCAAGAACTGCAGTGGAGCATTTGTGATAACTGCAATGAGTCGTTCACATCACTGTGGAGGAGTTTTGTCTCACCCTTTTTTGGAGAAGTGTTTTAAATCAGCCAAAATTGAGGGTTTTCAAGCATACACACATACAAAAGCTTCTCAATAGGATTTAAGCCCAGACTTTGACAAGGCTATTCTAAAACCTTCATTTCATTTTTTTGAGCCATTGGATTTGCTGGTGTTTTGCTAAATAACCTAAGTATGTATATCTATATGTAATGGGACTCAAACCTTCCAAGTAGTTCTCCCTTTGTCTCATCACGCTACAAAATATTTTGCCAAAAGTCTTGGAGATCATCCAGATATTTTTTGTCAAAGGCGCGATGAGCTTTGGTCAGCAGTGGTTTTCTCCTTATAGTTCTCCCATGGCTGCCCTTTTGTTACCCAGTCTCTTTCTCATTGTTGAATCATGAACTCTGACATTAACTGATTCAAGTGGTGCCTGCAGTACTTTAGATGTTATTCTGGGTCTTTTGTGATCACCTGGATGTGTTGATGCACTCATGCAGTGGTTTTACTAGGCTGGGCAGTTCTGTGAAGTTTCACCACTTGGTAACTTTTTCCAGACAGATAGATGTCAAAGGTTTTTCTGAGTGTGGCATGACATGTTGCTTTCTGAAATCATTTATCCTTCGTCACTTTGTCAGACAGTGAAAAGGGTTCTTTTAAGTGATTTCCTGATTCAATCAGTCTGGAAGAAATCAGGGCTGGGTGTGGCTATGAGAATAGACTCAGCTTTCCAGAAATGTGGTTTATGGGAAATGACACAGGCTAACAGAGAGAAAGACAACCATTTACTGTACGTCTCTGACTAATGTTAGAATTTGTTTGATGATCTAAAATATGTAAGTCAGAAAAATATACAAATAAAAAATAACTCAGGAAGGGGGCACATACTTTTTCACAGCAATGCAACATAAAAACAGCAATGTCCTGTAGTATAAAACTCTAGGTTTGATTTATTTATTTATTTTTTAATTCATGCATTTCTGATTTTCCTATAAATAATTAAAGTGAACATCACCTGATGTTGGCAGTGATTTGTGTGATTTTCCGGTCTTCGTCGCTCTCTAGCGTCCCAGACTGAAAACTTTCCGACCGAAATGTTTCCGGATCCGCCGGAAGTTGGGGACCTTTCTGCATGCGGCTGACGTCACCACACAGTCGTGAACATGGCGTCCGTGACAACAGGTGAGAGCACAAAGGCCCGGCTAGCCGGTTTTAACAAATGGTTGATTTAAATTATTTCAGCAGTACTTTACCAGATATTAACACTGGCACCTCGTCTTGAATGTTTACGAGCGTTTGGGTTCACAGCGATCCCCGCAGAACAGCTTTTATTCGCGGCTACTGGAGCCGCTCACACAATGCTAACACAGAGTGCTAGGACAAACAACCGTGTTACTGAGTTTTGTGTCGCTCTCTGAAATGTGTGATTTAATCTTTAGTGGGAAAACAATCGAAGGGGGAACTGTGTCCTAGATTAGTGGCCAGTTTAACCTCTGAATCGTCCAACTTGTCTCGCCGCTAATGCTAACGTTAGCCTACCAGCTCCGGGACATCTACCACTCCGCTTTGTCCTCAATCTGTTAAAACTAAATGATTTTTTAAATAGTCTATCTCTGATTTGCTTCTAAGTGCTATGACAGTTTAATCGCCGTCCGTGTCTCCGCGTGGCCGAGTTTCACATCGGGCATAGCCATTGTTGTGGCAGCTGTTGTGTTTCCTTCACAGTTTATCTGCTCCTGCAGCCACAGGACGGTTCATATGTGGGGTTATAAATAACCTCCAGCTAGTCACGGTCAGCATGTATTAGACATCAGTATGTTGCTGTCTCTGATGGTTTATGTCTCCCACTGGCGTCTTGTTACACTGTAGTATTACTTTGAACAGTCCCACATTACACTTAGTGTGATCACAGCCTGTGGAATTCGTGGGCAACTTAGCCAGGAGTTTTGGTTCTTGCTGTTGTGTTTTGATTTCCAATTTTTCAGTTCTTAACAAAAGCAAACTGGAGCAGTGACACTGTAGACTTTAAAAAATCAACAAGTAAAGAACTCATTACTTGCAACTGTAGTTGTGTTTGTTTATTTATAAAGACCCGTGTTTGATTCTGCTTAAGTTGTTTGGTGGTTAATGTTTCAACCTTTCCATTTTTCTTTTAAGCCACCTCAGAGTGGATTCAGTTTTTTAAGGATGCAGGGATCCCAGCTGGTCTGGCTGTCACATATGCTGTTTCCTTCGTAGACAACAGGTAAAGACATTTTGGCCTCGTGAACACATTCATGCTGTGATCATGTGCACTTTATTAATGCTCTCGTTGTTCGTCCTGATTGTTTAATCCTCTGCAGAATTCAGAAGAACATGTTAATGGACCTCAGTAAAGACATCATGATGGACCTCGGCATTACTGTAATTGGGGACATCATTGCCATTCTTAAACATGCCAAACAGGTCTACAGGCAGGTGAGCCAGACTTGATCTTTTAATGTTATGAAAAGCTGAAAATTATTCACGGTTAACAATTGTGTTTGTCCAGAAGTCTACAGACAATATAATCGTGTATTGATTTAAAATAGCCACCCCTACATGGTAGCGCTTGGGTTTATTTTAAAATTGCAGCATTAGGTGCAGATTTCACTCAACACTTTGTTTTCCTGCTCTGTTTTTTAAGGACATGTGCAAAATGGCAACTGAGGCCATCTCATCAGGACAGACCAGTGTTCAAGCTGAGCTCAGAAGAACTGCCAACACCCGTAAGTAATGACATGTTAATTTATTTTGTAAAGTATGAGCCTTTATTAGAAGTCAAAGGAGCTTCAAAGAAAAGCGTCTGGACTTCTTTAAGTTACTTGAAGACGTTTCACCTCTCATCCGAGAAGCTTCTTCAGTTCTAAGGTCAAATGGTGGGAAAAGATAAAGGAAGCACTCAAAACATGCGGTTATCCTAAATGGGCGTTCATAAAGTCAGCAAAGAGGCACAGAAAAGAAGATCAGACACCAGCGAGGGAGGATAAGAAGGACAGACGCAACAACATTGTCATCCCCGATGTAGCCGGTGTATCAGAGAAACTCAGGAGAGTTTTCTACAAGCATGACATCCCGGTGCATTTCAGACACAGCAACACGCTCAGACAAAAACTGGTTCACCCGAAAGACAAAACTCCAAAACACAGACTTAACAATGTGGTGTTTGCTGTACAGTGCAGCGAGGAATGCCCAGACCTCTACAATGGAGAGACCAAACAGCCACTTCACAAGCGCATGGCACAACACAGAAGAGCCACCTCCACTGGACAAGATTCAGCTGTCCATCTGCATCTTAAGGTCAAAGGTCACTCTTTCGAGGATGCTAACGTTCACATTTTGGACAGAGAGGACAGATGTTTTGAAAGAGGAGTGAAAGAAGCATCTATGTCCACTGTGAGCGACCATCTTTGAACAGAGGCGGTGGTTTACGACACCAACTCTCTGCCATCTATAATCCAGTTTTGAGTTCCCTCCAGACGCCTTAACGCCCACTCACATCCTGGGCCATCTGACCTCAGGAAATTGCATGATAAGGTGGGGCCAGGTTTCACAACGAGCTCACCCGAAACTCTGGCTGATTGGGACCCACACCCAGTTCCACACCTTGGCTCAGGCGATTAGACGATCATCAGGGGGTCCTTTTGTCCCTCTGTGGGGGGATATTCTCCCACTGGGTTTAAATCTGGGACTCTCCACCATTTGACCTTAGAACTGAAGAAGCTTCTCGGATGAGATGAGTGTTCAGATTTTCTTTGAGTTTCTGTTCTAACTGAAGTTAACTGGCCGACATTTGTTCAGCGGTGAGCAACATTTTCCAGCAGTAAGTTCTGGTTGTATCTAAATCACTCAAGTCACTACGGAGGTCAGACAGTGACCCAGCTGTTTGACCCATTAATGAGCCAGGCCAGAAGCATTATGAATCATCTATTCCACTGTAATGTGGTATGTCAGCGGGAATTACGCACACATCTATGTGCGTAATCATTTCACCTGCCATGATTCAGAACTGAAGAATCAGATGCAATCAGGCGGTTGAAGCTGTTTACGTTAAGGAAAAGATGACCTAACGAGTGAAAGATCCGGAGTTCGACCTCAGGAGGAGACGCACATTCCTTTGGGGTTGCATCAGAATGGCAACCAGTTTAAAAACACTGCCAAATCAAACACGTGGAGCTGCCTGCTGTGGTGACCCCTTGTGAAAAAGGGAACAGCCAAAAGTGGCTTTGTAGTGTTCAACATGTTATTTTTGGATTCACCAAGAGAGGAGAAAAGACTTTTACTGGCCCAAAAAGTCCCCAAAATAACAACAAGAAAAAATATCCCAGAGAGAAAGAGAGAGAGGGAGAGACAGATAGATAGCCAGCCTTATCTTAGGGTTGCTTTAACTTTAGCTTTTGGTCCAGGGCCAAAAGTCTTGTCTTTTCCTTAATTCTTAATTCTTTTAAATTAGTATTTATCTCCCTCTGAACTGCACATTTTTCGGGTTACTCTTTTAATGTTTTGTGAAAGTGTGAATCCCATCCGTCTTTCATCTCTTTGGTACAAAATAAAGCGTATAGACTTAAGAAGTGAGATTGTTACAATCTTTTATTTTGTTCCTCAGCTGCGACACGCATGATAGCCAATGCTTTGAGCCATGACTCTCCACCAGCCACGCCAGCCCGCCGGCCTGACAACCGCCTCTCCGTCACAGTGTCCAACACGCAAGCAAACAAGAGTAACAAAGCAGGTAGATTAAATAAACGTATGTTTGTGTTTCACCCCATCCGTCCCCTGTTTCCTGTTTCCCTGAAGCTAGGAAATTCCTATTTTTACTCATGTTTGTTCCTCATGTGCTACACAATTTGTCAGTTATACGCCAACCAGCTGACGAGGGGAACGGTCTGTCTGTAGTGAAGCGTCGCCGCGTAACAGCTGAGATGGAAGGCAAGTACATCATCAACATGCCCAAGGGCACCACTCCTCGCACACGCCGAATCCTGGCCCAGCAGGCCAAGAAAGGTAGGCCTGATGAGGTGGCCTCACCAACAGCTCGCCTAACTAATGCGTTACTCACAACAACTAATCAAACCTGAAGCTCTAATGAGTCTCCCTCCTAAAAAGTACAACTATTGATCAGGTGCTGGTGATCAGAGTCTGTTTGACCCTCACCGTCTGCCCTTTTTTACTAATCCTGCTCATTCTGCCAATAAAATTCCCCCTCACACTTCTTTTTTCCCCCTGTTTGTCTCACATTAACTAAATTTTACTTCTTTTTGCTCTTCTGATTTTTCCTCCCTGGCACGAGTTTGCATTTGGATTGTGTTGTCATTCAGCTTCAACACATTTTCTCTAAATTTATGAAGGAAACGTCACTTTTATAGCTGTAAAAGCTGCAGTGAAAATCATGCTTTCATGATAAATGTACCGACACAATCTAACAAACCACCGCAGCCCATTGAACTCACCGGAAAATCAAGTTTGCAGCTTAGAAGAATGGTGTACTCCGGATAGAGTAATTATTAGCAATTGGGTGTAACTCCTTTCTGTGAAAAGACCAGGTCAGTGTTGACACACGTTTCAATGCCTTTTTTGAGGCGGCTTTTTTGTCTGGTTCAGTTAGTTTGCGGCGTTTACAGTTGTTGCAAATGCTTCCTGTGGGATTTACCACCACTGAATCAAGCTGAAGTGATATGACCACACAGCCAACAGGAACGCCCTTTCAAAGAAAGACTTCAGAGTCTGAAAACAGAAGAAGTCTATTGTTTCCTTTCACACCACTAAGAGTTTTTTTAGCTGACTTAAAACAACAGGAGTTGATCAAAATATTTTTCTAGGCAGATACATTTACACTCGACTCTCCAAAAACCCATATACAAAAACACAAAACTCACAAACACTAGAATACAAACATGGGAAAGCAAAATGAAACAAAATAATATAAAACCCAGTGACGCACTGTTAAAATTTACATTTACATTGTTGTAGGCAAGAAAAAAACAAATCAAATGTTTGTTTAATTCTAATCAGTGTGACTTTAGTTCGAGTTTTCAAAATAAAAGCATAAATTCTCAACATATTACATGTATGGAGAATACTGTCAAAATTTCCAACATGTAATTTTTAATATTTTGTGTAAACATTCAGAAGCACATAGGCTACATTTTGGTGGTCAAAGGTCACCGCGATCTCCTGAGACTCGTTTTCATACACCAACTATAACAATGCTCAATACAAATTCATGGCAGAACAACAGAAACTGAGCAAAGGTAAACTAACAGACTTTAAAGAACAACTACAGAGCGGTGGTACTGACAAATATTTCTTCACCTTCTCTCTTCCACTGTATTCTGTATGTCGCAGTTTCTTTACTTTTTTGCTGATTAGTTTTGCTGGAAAAAAATATTTTATTTTGCTTATTTTGTCTTCTCTTCATGAAGGTTTGAAACGCACGTCTGTGTTTGCGAGACTCGGAGCCGAATCGAAGGCGGACACGACAACGGGCGGTAACAAGGTGAGACCTGTCGATGTACATTAACAGCGTTCTGCATCTTAAAGAGGAGTTCTGAGCTCATAGCGCTCATATTTTTGCAGCCAACCGGCGTGTTCAGCCGCCTCGACAGAGGGGAAGAAGCTGCAGACGAGCCGAGAGCTGGAGACGCAGGTGAGAACGAGGACGACAGCGATGGAGAAGGCTCCGTCCTCCAGTATGCTGGCGTCCTCAAGAAACCCCCTTCCCTCCAGAAGAAAGAGTCTGCGATAAAAGCGCCCCCCATCACCCTGCGGCGCCTCGGCGGCAAATTCAAACGACCTCCCTCCGATACACCCACCTCCTCCTCACCTTCCCCGAATGGTCTCCCGCCTGCTAAGATTAGTGTTCTTCAGAGACTGGGCAAGCCCCCCGCAACACACTCAAAAACCAGTGTGTCGCAGACACCCGCTGACACACAGGACAACAGGGTGACCAGCACCAGATCCCGAGCCCAGGAGAGGACGACTGTAGCAAGCTCCAAGGTGAGCAGCAGCACCGGAGGAGCTGGAATGGGAGGAGAGTCCGCGGGGGCCCAGATGGACGTTAAAGCTATCAGTGTTTTCAAGAGACTGGGCAGCAAGAGAACCTAACACACTCACCCCACCCAAAAAATACTCTTTCTTTACACTCTTTTTAAAGTTTGTATCGCCAACTTTTAGGATTTATCTTGCTGCAATATTTTTTTTGTTTTTGTGTTCGGATAAATGACAAAGATTATCATTTACATTAAACTCATTATTCATGCTGCCATTGGAAAAATGTTTACCGTTTAGTGTGCAAACCTATTATTTAAGGACTTATGGTCTGCATTTGTTAGCTTAAAGCATGAGCTTGACATACGCTACCCCCACCACACCCCACATGAGGACGCTGCTGCTGCCTACACTCCCTGAATGCCCCTGAATGAATAGTGAGGCTGTAGAAAATGTTGCATCTCCAAGAATAATTATGTAAGTGTTTTATTGATATTTGCCTGAACATGTAAAATGTACAGATTTTTGTTTTGTTTTATTATTTTTTTTATTTTTAAGTTGAATACACAGGACAGCAATCAGACTAGTAAGGAGACGACAAGTTAAAGTTAATCTTCTAACCTTCACATAAGAATTACCTCCTTTTCAAAGTATGAAAAGTGTCGATAACAAGCTTCTGAACTTGTGAGAGGGGAAAGGAAAAACTTCAAACTATTAAACAGAACAACCTCGACGAACACTTGAATCTTTGGAAAGCAATGCACCTCCTCCTCCTCCTCTGTGCTTTGTGGAGTAGAAGTTGACACCTTCGAACTAAACGCACCTTTTCTATCGTAGTACTGAACGTTTTCTATAACCACCTACTTGAAAGCCGACTCACTAGAATATTTCTTTTGTTTTTATGCAATGTATAGATTTGTTAGACTTCACACACACATATTTTTCTATGTGGACGTTCTTCTATCGTGACGTATCCTTACAAAAGGAATTCAGCGATGCCGTCGGGCCCAGCTCGATGTAGTCCACTCAAACCAGTGTTGCTCATTACTCCTGATGTACAGTTTTTGTCTGTCAGACTTCATGCCAGACCTTCGTTACATTGTAAATATTTTAAAATGCTAAGGATTTTTTCCCCCTGTGTTTAAAGAATTAATATCTGGAAAACACACCAGGAAATGTCACGTTTTCTTTTTCAAGGTATGAAGGAAAAGTGTGCTTGAAAAAAAAATTAAATGTTGAAAAGGTGTCAGATGTCTGGGTTTCTCTTTTTCTTACTACAAGAGGACGTTGAGACAGTACTTTACTGTTTTAGTGGAGATATCATCTGAACGCCCCTTCCAACCTCAGACTATAAATGCCCCCTTCTCCAATACCCGCTGTTCTCATTTCCATGCCCCACCTTTCCCCCCTTTTTCCCTCTCTTCTCCTCTTCTCTCCTCCTCCCTTCCTTCATTCACTTCTCGTTAGTACATGGGGCTCTACCGCAGCACCAGTTCATACATCCTCATCGTTTCCGAGGATGTGGTCCCAGTTATTGAAGGTGTTTTCGTCAAAGTAAGCATCCCCTCCTCAAAGTGACATACAGCAAGAAAAGGGTTCAACTTCACTGAATATAAGCTGATTAGCCAGCTGCTGGTCTGTTTGGGAAACCGATGATGTTTCCACTGATCCATACATACATATTTTACATATTAAAAATGACGAAGTTGATCATATAACATTTAAAATTAGAGCAAGATAAATATTAGACTTCTTCATTTTAAATCTTTAGCAGCAATTTTCTCTCCTGATTTTTATTTACTACATTGTTGTTCGTTCTGGTAGTTTAGACTATCAATCAAATAACTTCTAACCACTTGTAAAAAATTCCAGGCAGCCAATGAAAGTGTGATCTGCTGTGACACTGGAAAAAACACAGATGAATGTTTTAGACACTGATACAGGGAGGATACTGCACACTGTGTCTTGTTAAAAATGAAATAAAATTGCCTTTAACTGGAGCTGTCAGTATGTGACAAGCAGCCATCAGAAGATGGTACGCTGTGGTTATAAAGGGATGGACATGGTCAGCTAGAATACTCAAGTAGGTTGCAGCATTAAATTATGCTCAGTTGGTACTAAGGGGACCAAAATGTGCCAAAACAAATATCCCCCACACCATTACACCGGCAGCAGCCTGAACCATCGATACCTGGCAGGAAGGATCAAAATTCTCACTCTACCGTGGGAATGTCGCAGCAAAAATCACAACTCCTTAGACTAGGAAATGTTTCCTGGTCTAAAAGTAGCCTGGCTATTTTCCTCTGATTTCTGATAGCAACCACGCCATGTTCAAAGTCAGTTGAATGTGGCGTGGTTGTTGTTGTCAGACCTTTTTTCCTCATTCTGATGCTCAGCTTGAACTTCAGCAGGTCATCTGGACCATGTCTACATGCCTAAATGCTATGAGTTGCTGCTACCTGATTCGCTGATTAGATATTTGTACTAATGAGTCATTGAATAGATGTACCTCGTGAAGTGAAACTACATAAAAGTGAGCCCTGCAATGGTTTAAAGGGATTTTCTGGGTCTTGGTTTAATAAAAGTGAAGTGTGAATTGTTTGTCAGTTATTACAACACAAACAGAACACTCGTTTTATCTTTAGTTAACTGTAATATACTTGATTGTTTGGCAACCGTGAGAGCTGTCTTGCCTCAGGTGCTGCCCATCTTTCCAATAAGCAGGAGTTCGAGGAGCGCTACAGGGTGTGCTGTGGACAGTGTTGGGAAGGTTACTTTTAAAATGTATTCCATTACAGAATACAGAATACATGCCCCAAAATGTATTCTGTAACGTATTCCGTTACGTTACTCAATGAGAGTAACGTATTCTGAATACTTTGGATTACTTAATATATTATCATGCTGTTTACAACTACATGAATGTACTATTGCTGTGATTTATTACTGTTACTGAAGGTCCGCGACTCCGAACCGTAGTAAAGGGACCTCTGGCTAATATGGTGGGTTCTGTGTCGGGCTCGTAGCTGAAAACTAGCTTTACTTTGTTGTCTGGGTCAACTTTGCTAGCGAGAGACAGAGAGAGGCGTTGAAAGGCTGCTCCAACGGAACTTATTGTTTTTGGAGGAAAACACGAACACGGTGTACAGTCGAGTCTTAATAGCTTACTTACAGCTGGGCTCGTCAGGCACTCTTCTTGGCTGCAGTGGTTATTATTATATTTACATGCTTCCAGCTCCCGTTTTTGCTCGATGACAGCTCGTACTTTTCCTTTTTCTCCCTCCCTCGCTCACAGACACATAACGTGTATGGCAGTCCATTCTCCCTGCAGCACGGACTACACTGCCCATGATGCTACATTCTTTAGAGCTGTAGCATTCTGCCTATTAGCTTAGCACAACAACAACAACAGGCGCTCTCTCACCCAGGAAACACGCAGAGAGAGAGCGTCACCCTGTAACCATGGCAACCGTAACGCTGCCGCCTGGAACAACAGAACGTAGCTGTCAAACAAAACCCAAACAGTCCTGACCCGCCACAATATGAAACAGGGAAGTACCGCCGTGTAATCCATTTATTTCAACAAAGTAACTGTATTCTAAATACCACCTTTTTAAACGGTAACTGTAACGGAATACAGTTACTCATATTTTGTATTTTAAATACGTAACGGCGGTACATGTATTCCGTTACTCCCCAACACTGGCTGTGGATGCTTACTCCTGCTCTGTGGAGAAGATGGTGTGTGTGGGTTGTTTTGTTTTTTTTAACTTACTCTTGCATGGTGACTAATTTATGGGCTTTGTTTTCAGTCTCCTTTAGTTTAATTATTAATAAAAACATTTGCTCTGATAATGTTGCCTCTTTGTCTCAATTTTCAACTGCCGTTTTTAGGAGAAAGTAAGAGAGAGACACTGAAGCAGGATAGTTTTTCCTCACACAGAAAATCAGAAATCAGAAGATGAAACCATCTTCAACCATACTCTAAAATATCTCCTTCTTATCATTTACATTTTGATATCATGATCTTTGACTTGCTTGTCCTGCTGCAGGGAAAAACAGCTGATTCTGAGGAGGTTATGTGGGATTTTTCTTGACTTTAAGTGGAGGGACTGCTTCAGCTTGATGCTTCAGTCTCACGTGATGCGGATCACCATCAAACACATAATAATCCCCCCTCAGGGATGTAAGGTAGCTGCTCAATATAAAGAAAATTAGGTGACATGCCTCTGAGGCTGACTGCTGACTTCTAGGTTAACCACACGTCACATCAAACTAAGTGTACACTTTGTCCCCTTGAGGTCGCTCTCTCCCTCCTCCTCTCCCTCAGCCTCCTGCCGTTCGTCTCCATCTCCTTGAAAACCTTATCAGCTGAAGTCATCAGGCGCTCAGCTTGGTCCTGAAACGATTACAGGAACAATAGTTATAGTAAAAGCTGGATTTTATTGTGAGGACTGATTACTTCCAATCGTTATCATTAATTGACCCTTGAAGAACGAGCCTCGGGCCTAGGAGTAGATAGTTTATAAGGCTATCTTTTTCAATATTTTGCCGAATAGTGTTTAAAATAAATAAACATGCAATAATAAAGAAGTTGCTGTTTATCACTGACTGATAAAAGCATCTACTTTGCGGTTCATGCAGTTGTTATGGTTGATTTTAATGTGCCACATCACACTAAGAAATAGTCGATTATGTCTGAATATTTCCACATTTTCTCTTTCTTTCTTTCTTCTCCTTTTTTCTCCATGTAAAATCCGGACTGCAGCAACGCCTCACGACTTCTCTTTTTTTTCCCACAATGCTGCGCGGTAGGGGCTGTCGTGTGTGCGCTATCTGTGGTGCTGAAGCTGCGCGTGCCTCTGAGGTTGCTACCATACAAATCCACCTGAGCATCCTTCCGCGAGAGCTCCAGCAGCGAGGGATGGTTTGTGGTCGACGCTAGGAGAGATTCAGGATGTTTCTGCCAGCTCTGGTGATGTAATGCGTCTTTTTTCTGTATCTGCTGACGTTCTCCTGGGTTATTTCTCGTTTTTTTCTGTAAGTGCTGCACACAGACGCGCCTGAAAGCCCATTTTTCCCCTCGGCTCGTCGTGTCTCCGGTGCCGCCGCCTGCCCTGCCTCCTTCGCCGCTCCGTCCTGCATCCTTTATGCACAGCACGCTGCTCCGGTCCTCCCCAACAAAGCACACCTTCGTGTCCGAGCACCATGGCCCGCTCCAGCCGCTTTCACTGAGAGACATGGAAGCCAAACAGCACCAGATAAAGAGCCTGAAAAGCTACCCGGAGACCGGCGGTCGGAGCCTGGCAGCGGCCGCCGGAGGAGACGGAGGAGGGGGGTATCGAGCCGGCTCAGCTGAAATGGAGATGGACTCGAAGATCCAGAAAGCCATCGAGTTCAAGGCGGAGGGCCATCGCTGCTACAAGGAGAAGAAGTTCCGGGAAGCGATAGGCAAGTACCACCGGGCGCTGCTGCAGCTCAAAGGGGTTCATGTCGTGGACGGCACTACGGGCTCCGAGGTCAACCTGCTCAGCCAAGCCGCGACCAAGCTGACCGAGGAGCAGAGGAGAGCCGTGGAGAGCACCGAGATCGAGTGCTACGACAGCCTGACAGGTGACACGACCACAAACACACTAAAACTCAGAAACACCCAGACCCCTACTATTCTCCAAGTAGTGCTGACACCATTATTGGTTCCGGTTCACCGGGTTCACACAAGCCCCGGGGTGCACTTGTGTCTCTAGGTGCTGGGATCAGCAAAGGCAGGCGAAACAACACTGGTGCTGAAATGGAGCAAGGATGGTGTTTGTTTGTATGTTTTTTAATTGCACATACAAAAGTGGCGGCACACTGTTTGACCACTAGTGCGTTTATTTATTCCGGTGAGGTCATTTGCCAGCCATTAAAAAGAAATTTCACCGTGTGCGCTGAAATAGTTCACCTCTCTGCCAGTTACATGCTCTCAAACAGCCTTTCACGTGGGTTGTTTATTTTTACATGTGTACCTGTAAGAAAAAAGAAAAACATCTGGGCCATAAATACAATCAGGCTTCATGTTTTAGGACATGTTACCATTATTTATGTATGAGGCAAGTTCACCACACTGTTGTGTTGTAACGACATCCACATGGGATCTGGCAAAAGGGGTGATGTAAGGCTGCAAGTTTAATGGCTCCAAGTGTGGAGGGAGTTACAACAGGGTTAACAGAGCTTCACATAACAGCTGCTTTCAATGTTAATGCTCAGTAATTTCATTTATAATATACCATAAAAGAATAACTGAGAAGAAGCTCATTGTTCATTGTTATAGTCCCCTTATCTCGACACAGACTGTTACATCATTGTTTCTAGTTGTGCAATTATGCACAATCATGAATAAAAGTAGACATCAGAGCTTCAACAATGTGAGAGTTTCACTTCAAGGTTTTAGTGATCAAAATAATTCAGAATAAAATTAAAAGCGATGGAAAAAATAATGAATAATAATGAAGTTCACACGTAATTTTAATTATTCTCGTTTTGTTATATTGTTTTGGCAAATTAATTGTACTGAAAAAAACAAGTACACAGAGGTGGTAAGAGTGTAATTTTAACTGTCCAAAAAAAACAAAAAAAACAAGACACACGTTTGCACAATTACTTAAAATATTAGTTATGTATTTACCTTAATTTAATCAGAAAGCCCCACTGAGACTGACGTTTTCAAGGGAGACTTGAACAAGGTAGCAGTCATAAACTCAAAACATATTAAAAATTTAACAACTACAACATAAAATACAGGAGCCACAGCATTATTATGTATACAGTATACAATTACCCACAACAAAACATGCTAGTGGCCTCTCAAGAATCCACATTTCCTATCCTGCATTCTTTATGATGCTTTTAAATTCAATAATAGATACAGTCCTTTGAAAAAAAAAAGTAAATAATTTTCACAAGAAAATCCACAGTTTTTCTGCATTTGATTAACTGATCGTCAGTAAGTGTGAGCATCACTACAAAAGCAGAAGTTTGGGCAGTTTGCTGGTCTGGAGTGCTCATTTGTGTGTTAACGCAATGCCAAAATCTTCCGACAAGCAGACATCCCAAAAAATTCTCTCCAAAGTAAGACCGTGTAATGTTCAGAGAAACTGTAACCCACAATGGTGTAAGAGTGATGAAATAGTTTTCTCTATGACTTTGCTGCTAAGGGTGGTTCTGAATATGAATACAAGTTACTCAATCACAGGATGTCCTTAGTTTTTCACATGACCCCATAAGCATGTTTTATTTTAGATTCCATTTCCAAGCTTAATGGTGTGAAAATTCTGTTTATCAGATTTCTTAGAATTCCCCAAAGCAAGCACTTAGAGGTGTGCAGCTGGTTCTGGGACAGAGAGAGGTGCAAAGGTTAACTGAAAATAGACTGAAAATACCAGTGCTGTTATCCAACAGTGGTTAGTGATGGCTAGCACATCAAATCACAAAGAAAGCAGCTGTGAGTCAGACTTTGTGCCTGTAATAAAGTGTAGAGTTGCACTAGGGATGCAACGATACCAATTTTTTCAAACCGATACGATACCGATACTTGGATCTGAGTACTTGCCGATACAGAGTACAAAAACCAATACTTCTACCACACACACACACACACACACACAAATGCATTGAATTGGAAGACAGGTTTTATTTTATTCTCTGCCGATAATAAATAATATCTTAATAAAAATGACCACAAAAAAATTTCAAGTGAAAAATAAGCACTTCTGTTAAATTATTGCAGAGTCTCCACATTGTAATTTAACAGAATATCACTGAACTGTTGGCACTGTCTCTAGGGGATGTCCCCCTAGTGGCCAATCTAAAAAACTACAACAAAAATGACAAGCCACCCTCTGATTTATGAAATAAGCTAGTATCGGTTCATGGTATCAGTTAACTTTTACGAGTATGAGTACACGCACATTTTACAGTATCGTCCCGTTTACAGTATCGGTGCATCCCTAAGTTGCACTGAATCAAGACTCAAAGCTGAAAAGGTGTGTATGAGTATATGCATTGTATCACCATTGTCAATCTCAAGCAGAAAAGTATCTTTCACAAGATTTTTCATATAAACAAAGTAAAACCAATCTTCACTCTCAGCTACATTGAACTTGTCATCTGTACATATATCCAAGCACGTGTTTGCATGAACTCTTTGATGTAACGGTACTATAAACCATCAAACCCTTGTTGGTGAGTTTTTCAGAAGACAAAAACTTTATAGTTTACATCTACAGATTTAAATGGGTGAAGTTGCAGTCTGAGGTTGCACTGTCTGTCTTACAGAGGGAGCATGTGTGTAAATGACAGTATCATCAGCATAAAGATGTAGTTTTGCAGTATTGTCTCTACCGAAGTCATTTATAAAAAGTAGAATAAAACTAATAAAATAAAAAACAAAATTTATCCCAAAACCCTGTGGGATCCCTTTGTTAGCAAAAAAAAAAAAATCAGATTTATGATCATCTGCATAGACATAGTTTGACTTACAAACTGGATTATAATTCAGTTAACATTCTAAGGTCCATAACCAATAATCTTGTTCAGCAGCAGTTCATTATCTACTGAATTAAACACATTACACACATAAAAAATAACACATTGCTTTGTGTTGTATAGCATGTTTATTATTGGTGCTTCGTGTTTAAATATTATGGCTATTGTCAGTACATGGACACTGTGACAAACTTACTTGTTCTTTTACGCGCTTATGGTCCTATATAGTGAGACAGACATAGTCACAGTTATATGCTATAAGATTACCAGTGAACCTCAGTGATAACTGTTACTGATTATCGTGGGTACTTGGATGTGAATAAAAGCAAAGCAGTGCGTTACAACAATGGAAACTGAATGAACACATGAATTATCAGCTTATAGCCAGGCTTTTGTTGGAAAAACTGTGACTCTGGTATTCAGTCTGAACAGAAGATTGTGATAAATGGTCACATTTAGAGGGATTTATGACGATAGGGATTAATGTTGCACAAAGGCACTACAGCAGTTGTATCAAATCACCTATAACACACCGTTCACCTGTGATTCTGGACTGCTGTGGTGGCGTGTCTCGCTGCTGTCCCAGGCGCTGCCCGCTACACATGCCATGATGCACTGATGGTCGCTTGTTCTGCCTATCGTTCAGGGCCTGTCTGGAGCCTGTAGGAAGGCCACTGTGGCGTGAAGGGAAGGATGGGGGAGCGACTGAGAAGAGGGGGAGGGAGAACAAATAAAGGAAGAAACGAAGGAAGGAAGGAAGGAAGGGCAAAATGAGAATTAAGAGGAAACAGGAGATGTGGTGAGAAAAAGGAAAAAGGTACAAATAGCAGAGAGAACAAAAACGAGGGAAGAGGATGAGGAGGAAGAGTGGTAGCAGGTGACAGGAGGCCATATTTACCATGGCAACCATCACTGGGTCTTTTCCCTGTTGTTGTTGTAATAACACTACTGCCATTCCCGTCACTGCTATGTGTGTGTGTGTGTGTGCACATGCGCACTCGCAGGCTTGTACCACAAAGACATGCCACCACAACCTCGCTGTGCCATCACTGCCTGTAATCACCCCTTGTTCACTCTTTCACGGCCTCCTATAGGATGAATCGATAAACTGAGATCTCAGACACTCATTGCTTACTGTGCATGTTTATTTAAAAAAAAAAAGAAAAAGAAAAAAAGAGTGCCTATGAAAAAAAGGGGAGCATGCCATGGTTTAATCAGTTTAAAGTGCTGACAACAGTGTACACTCTGTAGTAAGCCACTTACTCCAATAAGGTGCATCATGATGTGCGTATGGATCGATTAGGCTATAAAATACATTTACTTTCATTTTCCTGCTGATATCTGCAGTCGTGATGATATAACTGAAGATATATGCTCTATATTATGCCACGCCACATTCACCGACCCAGAATTTAACACAAAACCTCAGTAATGCTGGAAAGAAGAAATCTCTAGAATACTTCCTGCCTTTCGTCTGTTACTTGTTTCTGCTTCTGCGTCCTGAAGATGAGCAATAACTGGGCATAAAATTTAATTTTAAGATGTGGATTAATCTCCCTTCGAAAATCTATTTACAGCAGAGAAAGGCTGTATGTGGAAGTGTATCCGTAGTGCAGGTATTTATGACAAGGAACCTGTTTAATATGTGTGGGCTCGCGGTCTTTTCTTTAAGTCTTGTCCTGTTTGGAAAAATAGTTCCAAACTGAACCATGACTAAGTTTCAAGATACACCTCAACATCGCCTAGACATCCTCTTAGAATCTATTAAGAGAACTTTTTAGTTCAAGAATTCTACAATATCTTTATTGATTAGAGTACAACAAAACACAAATTTACAAAAGTTTCTTGGTAGAAAGAATGTCAATACATCCATCCATCCGGTTTTTCAGGTTATCTAATTCAGGGTTCTGGGAAAGCCTATTCCAGCTGTCAAAGGTCAAAAGGTGGGGTATATTCTGGATAGGTCAACAAGCGTTCACACCTACAGCCTATTTAGTATCACCAATGCTTAACAGAGTAATAAGACTTATTTAATGTAATCCATCCATTCCAGCTTATCCAATTCAGGATTGCGGGCTGTTAGCTGGACAGGTTGCCAGGTTGCAGGGCATTCGATGTCTTCTCTACAATAATCCACTTTATATTTCTCACTTTGTAAGTGACCCAACCTCTGTTCTTTGTAGAAACAACATAAACAGGTCCGTCTGTTTTTATCTTCGATCTGTGCCCAGGTTTAACGAGGGAGATGATGTTGAAGAAGAGTGCAGCATCATGACTCAGTGATGTGTAGTAGTAGTATTTGCGTGACATCAATCTTTGGTTACACAGGTCGTTAATGAGACTAATTTGTTATTTGTGTTCTGAAAAACTGAAAATGAGATAAACAAAACAGCAATACAGATCCAATAGCAGTGGTCAGTAGTAATCTCTGTGTAATTATTCTTATTCCGGCCTCCTTGTTGTTCGTGTTAAAGCCTTCAGAAAATGTGAAACTCAGTTCTCAGCTTTAAAAAGACAAAAGCACCTAAACATGACTTAAATTAAGACTCACTTATTGAGTGAAAAAAAGGCACTTCTACCTGGTTACCCAGAGTTTTGCTAGGCAGACAGTGGTCGCCGTGGTTATAAGTGAGGAGCTGTCATTTGATTGGCCGGCTGTCTTTGGTTTTGACGTATGACAGGAGAGCAACAAGCAAGTGGAGCCAGTCACACGTGTGCGAGTGATTGCGCGTCAGCATTTGTGTGTGAGTGTATGTACACAAGCGTGTGTGGGTTTGTTTCTGCTGTACAGGCCTGAAGAACTGCAGCTGGTCAGGTGTGTGTGTGTGTGTGTGTGTGTGTGTGCTGCCTGTCCTGCCGTTCTTGCTGTAGCCGTTGCTGACATTGCTGAATCTTACTGCGCTGAATGCGTTGGTGTATTTGTGTGTGCGTGTGTACATTCATGAATTGATATGTGTGTCTTTTTTAAGTCCTTAGCTTCGATGTGATGAGGGTAAACATTTCCTGTTGCCATGATATTTTATCCATGAAAGGAAAGGGAATAAATACATTTACTCAAGCTCTGAATTAAAGTATATTTCACGGGGAAATGTTATTCCACTGCCTTCATTCGACATCTAAAGATACTTTAAAACGAATATATTCCAAAGGAAACATGATTGTGGTTGATCCTTAATGAAACGTGACATATTCTCATGGATTAAACTACCCAGCTGTTTATAACAGTTAAAATGAACTTCACACCGACCATGAAGCCCGTCACAGTGTTAGAAGTCACTCTCGCCTGCAGTCCCTGCACATCAGCTGATACTTAATAAGTATTCAGCTAGTAAACCTCACACAGGATGCACTATTTAATCCTGCTGTTTTAGCATTCCCCAAGTTGTTGTCTATCTGCAAGCCGCTTTGCAAACCACCTTCACCCCATTTACTCCTTTCATGCCTTCATATCTGACAAAATCGTTTCTGCCGTGCTCTGCGGGGGCCCTGCTGCAACTCTTTCAAAGTGGTTTTCAAAGTGTGGAAAAACAGAAGTGATGAAAAATAGAAAAACCCATATCACCAAGAGGGATGAAGACGGAGCAGGAAAGATCAGAGCTGCCCGACTCAACTTAAATATTCTCTGGTTTTAAGCACCTCATTTGTGAGGATTCACAAAAATGCGGTAAAAACTGTAATTATTAATTGTAGTTCTGGAATTAAAACACACAAAAAATCTGTATTTTTAAAGGACAATACATTTCTATTTTTAAAATACAGAATTTATACCATTCAGTAAAAACATCGATTTTTTTCTGTATTTTTACCGGATGATAAAAAAAACCAGTTATTATAAATTTAGATGAAATGTTGTGTATTTGTAGAGATTTTTTTTATTTTAAAAGGTATAAAACGTATTTACATGTGTAAAAAGATTAACCAATAATAATTACCTAATAATGATCTAGGATCTAACACATTATCTAATAATATGGCCAAACTCTGCTGGAATACAATTAATCAGGCTTAAAATTGCAGGAAAAAAAACTCTACCTGGTTTAAAGATTTAAGTAGACAAAACCAGGGGAAAGGGGGGGTGATGAATGTGCTTTAGAGAAATATCGGCGCCAAGAGTAAGATCACCTGATTCTGATGACAAATGTCCTATATGCTGGCCTTGTTAAGGAGACCCAAAGTCTGTGTATCCCTGTAGGGCCGTATCTAAATTGGTTACACTACTTCCTCCACCAACGTCTGTGTCTGTCACAGTTTACAGTGGTGCAGCATGCTGGCCAGAGGCAGACTGCCTGCCAGCCCGCCTCAGCCATCCATCCATCCATCCATCTATCCACCCACCACAAACACTGTGAGGCACATACAGAAATAACAGCTGTGACTGCAGTTTGTTTGCTCTTTTTTCTTTTTGTCCCGATATAGATCACGTAGGAGCACTTCTGACAACAGGAATAGCAGTTTTCTAAAAGCGGCTGCAGTTTAGAAGCTCTAGTCATTTTTAAATCAGTCCAAATGTCCACATGGAAGTGCGCAGAGAACAAAACAGGGAGCGTTATGGTCTGATCCTGTTGTGAGAGAGCTCGGTCTAACTTTTCATTAACTCCTGCTCGCTCTCAGATCTCTGCCTGAAATCTCCCTTTGTTCCTCCTGACTGGCTCGATCTGAGAGTGAGTCATAAGTCACAGCCTTGGGAGGAACGCAGCAGGAGGGGACGAGTGAAATTGTTTGTTTCATAACACCGGCCACCTTTTTATTCAGCTGCTGCGGCTCACGGCCACTTCGCTTGCCGCGTTGAAGATCCAGCAATTTCCACCCACTCGTCTCATTAAAAAAAATGTTAAAGGAAGGAAAACAAACTGTTTTTTTAACAGAACAGGCAAGAAATTGTTATTATTGTTATTATTATTATTGTTATTGTTGTTGTTGTTGTTGTACTGGAAACTTTATTCCTCAGAAGATATTTGCTGATAGGACAGCAAGCGCACTAAGTGTTTTTGTGAAGGCCTGCTTTGCTGGCCAGCCAAACCAAATAAAGGCGGTTAATTTATAATTTCCTTTATAGAAGGAAATAACTCATATTTAATATAACTTTAAGAGGATATAAGCGCAAAGTTAGTGGTTCAATATCTGGCTGCTCCAAGTCTGCATGCCAAAGTATCCTTGGACAAGACACTAAACCTCGATTTGCTCCTGATGCTTTCTTTGGAGTGTGAATGCAGGTAGAAAGCACTTAGACATAGAAAATTGCTTTTATGAGTGAGGTTTGTAGTACAGAGCACTTTGAGTGCTCACCCGGAGTATAAAAGTGCTACAAACTGGTCTATCTACCAGCTAACACTGTAGAGCTGATTCATTTCAGTAAAAAGAAATAATAATACTTTGTAAACTACTTGATTTGCCAGCGAAATTTAAAAAATATACAGAATAGCTCAGCGCAGCCACAGACAGCATAAATAATCACAGGAGAAAGAAAATACATACAGAGCCACAAGAAGAGCAGCACAACGTGAAAATAAGAACACACATGAAATGACACAGAGGGAGGGAGGACCAATAATCTGTTCACAGATTTTTTTTCTGACGATAACTAAATAAAAGTAACGCACGAGGAGAAAAACTATGATTAACCGTATTGAAACTCATCCAATCAGAAGTAAGCTCCTTGTGCAGTAAGGTTAGACGCACGCATTTGATTTGTGCTCGAAAAACAGGCGGGAAGGGAAGGTTCAGCTAACTCCCACGCTTCCCATTCCTTGTGAAAATGTGACAAAATGTCAACGCTTGGGAAGAGAAGAGCAAACATAACGACACATTTCTCATTTGATGCCAAGGAAAATAACTTGAGTCCAGCGTCATTTTGATTGCGTTATTTATCATTTAGCAATGAAGGAGATTTGTTACTAAAAACTAGGGATGCAACGATACCAATTTTTTCAAACCGATACGATACGATACTTGGATCTGAGTACTTGCCGATACTGAGTACAAAAACCGATACTTCTACCACACACACACAAATGCAATGAATTGGAAGACAGGTTTTATTTTATTCTTTGCCGATAAAAAATAAAATCGTAATAAAAATGACCACAAAAAAATTTCAAGTGAAAAATAAGCACTTCTGTTAAATTATTGCAGAGTCTCCACATTGTAATTTAACAAAATATCACTGAACTATTGGCACTGTCTCGAGCTTTCAGAATAATAAATAAACACTTCTGTTTGGAATAAAATAAATACAAATTAGGTTTGAGAATAAAATAAACTTTTGTGTCCAATTTCATATCGCGGCTCGAGTATGCTGAGAAGACGGTTCAATCCTATGTTTTCCACGACCGGCATTGGCTGGTCATCCAGAGCGATAAAATGAGTCAGAGCCTCTGTTATTTTAACTGCCCGTGGATTTTCTCTTGACATTTTTCACCGCTTTTCCAAAACCTGAGTTAAAGTTGGCTGTTCTGGTCCACACTGCTGACATTTTGTTTAGCCTAGCTACAGCAGCCTCCAGTTTCTCTTTTTTATCTGGAGCCGCCAGTCTCACTCGTCTAACCCTGTGCCTGTTTAGCGCGGGATGTCCCCCTAGTGGCCAATCTAAAAAACTACAACAGAAATGACAATCCACCCTCTGACTAATGAAATAAGTTGGTATCGGTTCATGGTATCGGTTAACTTTTACGAGTATGAGTACACACACATTTTACAGTATCGGCCCCGATACCCGATACCAGTATCGGTATCGGTGCATCCCTACTAAAAACGAACCTGAACTCCCTCCTGGATACCAACTTTTTTGGCTTGTAAAACACGTTAATTTCGGTTTCAGTGTAAATGTTGCCGAGCATTTTACAGAAAATTAAAAGACACGAATCAACATACCTGCAAAGACCTGGATGGGGCGTGTCTGTCTGTGAGGATTAAAGTCCTCCTGACGATCTAAACAACATTCTTCTCATTAAAACTGAGATTTAATCTGCGCAGTAATTGATTGTTTTTTCTTTACTACTTGGTTGCATCAACACTACAAGCACTTTTTAAACCCTCCTGGTGGTGAGAGTAGTTTCGCAAAGACTTGCTCTCCATCATTGCTTTTGCACACACTGGTGCACATCAGAATTCAGGTTTCGACTGTTATTCTCTACAGGCACCTTCACATCGACAAGCATAGGATTTACAGATTGAACTTGCTGCAGCAGTCGAAGCTAAAATGGTGAATTTCCAGAGGAAAGGGTGGAGACTGTGCACACATTCAGCACTAGCATCTATCATTCAGGGGAGGTCTCCAGCGGTTCAGTCATGCCTCGAGTGCGAGGATGAAATACCACCGTGCTGTGTTCATGTCACAGTTCGCAACGTATAACTGCGGATTGACAGGGAAAAGTCACACTGGCAGTAATCCAAGTCTTGCTCGGTTGCTTCTTAGGTCCCTGCTGGTGTTGCTGACTTCCTCTCTATCACTGTGGTTGCTCTGCTTTTCAGCTGTGACTAACCAGCTGTTTAATGTCTAGCGCGTGGCTACATGTGGACCACCACTGGACTGTAAAGTACTTTAATGTGATGCAGTTGACCATAAGCTGGTAAGTGCACTGTTTGGATGCTTTTGGCATCAGTATAACAGCCATACAGTCACTGGTTCAACCGCTTGTTAATACAAATATCCAATCAGCCAATAAAACAGCAGCATCTCAGTGCATTTAGGCATTTAGACATTAGAGCAACTTTGAATGTGGTTATTGGTTATTGCTGTGAGGTGGGCTGATCAGAGTATTTCAGAAACTAGTGATCCCACATAGTCATGAGTCACGAGTTTACAGGGAGTGGCCTAAAAAAAGGAGAAATTATCCAGTGAGTGGATAAGACCTGAACTCTTCCAACGGCATGCATTTTTAATTTCTCTTTGATATTTGGGCTGATTGGGACCCGATCAATGTAAAAACAAAGAAACACCAGATTTTTTTTTTTTTACCCGATTTTTGTTCCTAAGAAAAATGAGAGCCACGTATGAGGACATTCGTTTTAAAATTTGATGGAACAGTGGTAGTATAATGTCCTCGTAAGTGGATATCAGGCCCTTGTAGAGCAAAATTTAGTATTTTGGTCTAGACAACCCAAAATGTGATGCCCACATATGTGGACGCCAGGTCCTAGGAGGTTAATGTCAGAGGTCAGAAGAGAATGAACAGACTGCTTTAAGCTGATAGGAAGTCAACAACATTTCTGAACGAGCCCGTTCTCACTCCCAAGGCGTAACATGCCGACGTTTTGTCACGTCCCGCGGCGTTCCTGAGGAACGCGAAAGGAGACCTTCGGCGTTCGTATGGTACGTGGCGGGTTATGGCCGAAATCCAGTGCAATGAGGCTCCCACGGTATCAGACGTTCCAGCCCTGTATTCCAGCCCTAAACCTAACCTTATCCCTAGCCCTAACCATAACCTTTTTCCTGATCTTAACCATGACTTTAATGATGTTAAATAGCGTGTTTCTAAGCGATTTGAAGAAAAAGAGCGAACATGTGTAGATTGAGTCCATACGGTTCTCATATTTCCTCATTTTTCCGAGGTCGTCATTTAGGAACGTGGTGGGTAGCTGAAAACGTAATATGTTGACAATTTGTCACCTAGCGTAAAATGTTACGCTTTGGGAGTGAGAACGTGTTGAACATACAACCAAATGAACCTTGAAGCAGATGTGCCACAGCAGCAGAAGACCACACCTGGTGCCAGAAGACCACACCAACTGAAGCTACAGTTTGCACAGGCTCAAATTAGACAACAGAAAATTGGAAAACCGGTATATTCTGGGAATGATTTATGGCCTTTAATATCTCTTAAGCATCATTTGAACACCCCAGCTTACCTGAGTGTTGTCGCTTACCTTGTCCATCTCTCTATGACCACCGTGCAGTCGTCTTCTGACAGCAGGAAAACCGTGTCACAAAAGTCAAATCATCTCAAACTGGCTTCTTGATCATGACAGTGAGTCACCAGATCTCAATCCAATAGAGCAACTTTGGGATGTGTCACATAAATATTGACCAAAAATCTCAGGAATGTTTCCAGCACCTTGTTGAATCTGTGCAATGAAGAATTGAGACATTTCTGGAAGATCAGTGGGGTCCAGCCTGGTAGCAGCAAACTTGGAACAACAGTGGTCAAAGGAGCTTGCAAAGAAAAGCGTCTGGACTTCTTTAAGTTACTTGAAGACTTTTCACCTTCATCCGAGAAGCTTCTTCAGTTCTAAGGTCAAATGGTGGAGAGTCCCAGATTTAAACCTAGTGGGAGTTTCCCCCCACAGAGGGACAAAAGGACCCCCTGATGATCCTCTAATCGCCTGAGCCAAGGTGTGGAACTGGGTGTGGGTCCCAATCAGCCAGAGTTTCGGGTGAGTTCATTGTGAAACCTGGCTCCACCTTATCATGTGATTTCCTGAGGTCAGATGGCCCAGGATGTGAGTGGGCGTTAAGGCGTCTGGGAAGGGATCTCAAACGTCTTCAAGTAACTTAAAGAAGTCCAGACGCTTTTCTTTGCAAGCTCCTTTGACTACGATGATCTGGATGACTGAGAACCTTCACAGACATATTGGAACAACAGTGTTAAAATAGCGAAGGCGTCAGATATTATTCAGAAAACAGGCAGAAACATGAGCATTCGTTGAGAGTCCCGCTGGCCTTTCAGCCTTTCAGCTGCCTGCTTTATTTTCTCCCATTTGAGTAGGTAGATGTTTTTTATTAGCTCATTTTTCTGCCTGCCTATTTATGATGAACCAATAGAAACCAAAAAAAAGTAAAACACCAAGCTGAAGTATTCGTAAACACTTGAAGGGGAAAAGGGCGGTTACTACGTTACAGTTACACTGTTGTTTTTTGTTACAATGTGCTTGATAAAGACAAATGTATTAGCATGTGTCCTGCACCCAGAGCCTCGGGGACATCCGACTGTGGCCATAAATGAACTTTTGAACCATGACATGCAATTACAGACCTCATATTAAATTTAACGAGCCTTTAATGAGCCTGCTGGCGACATCGACATCTGCTACCACTGGACCAAAAATAAAAATCGCTGCCTGTGTTTCGCTGCAGTCATAAGACAGATTGTTCTTTCTCCACATCCTCAACACATCTCAGCCTCTGAGCCCAGTCATGCTTCAGATGGGGGTTGTTTGGGGCCGCACTCGCATAACGTCAGCGATGTGTAACATGATTTTTACCAGTCCACTCTAACACGCTGCCAGAGAAGAACCAGTGCCTGCTTACAAAAGCGGAATAGAAGAGAAAACTCCTCCCTTTCATCTACTGGTGATGTCACCAGGGGACTCGATGGAGTGCATGAGATGAAGCCAGGAGGAAACGAGAGGATAGAGGGGTTAATACGAGGCTGGGAATGGAAGAAGACTTGCTCGGAGCTTTGAATAGGAGAACTGTGATATTCAGACAGTGCGCTTGTACTATATAGAGGGGGGATGATGATGAGGAGTAAGAGGAGAAATGGGAGGGATGGGGTGTTTGTTTTTTTCCTCCCTCTGTGTGGTTACGTCTGCCATTAAAGGGACGGCCACAGCAGAAATGTGAGAACGTGCCAGAGCTGCAGATGGCGTGGCATTGCTGTTCGGTGAATGGCTGGCACTCCCTCTACTGTACCTCTCACACTGTACCGTCTCCTCTGAATTACCTCCTACCTTATAGATAGGGCGATTTAGAGGAAGGGGGAAGGGGTGAATCAGCAGAAGGTGATGGACAGGCTCAAATGGAGGGAGGTGTAAAACAAAAGGAGTGCAAGAGGCTGGACGGAGCTCTTAAATGTGATGGGATTATGGGAGAGTGGAGGCAGGGCACGGCTGTGAAGGAGGAGGGGAGCCAGGAAAGGTTTGACCTCCAAGCAGTAGAGGGAGAGTTTACAGAACTGCATTTTATTATGTTTTTCTTTCAATTCTTACTGAGAAATCCATTTCAGACCAAAACTGATTTATGCCACAGCTCTGACAGGCCCAGATGACTCGTGTCAAAGGAGCAAATAAGATTCAGTCATTTGTCAGGAATAAAAGGAGGAGGCAGCAGGCGGAGAGGCGGAGAGGGGAGGAAAGAGGAAGAAGTTTTTATTTTGACGCTTTTTGTCATGATTGCTTTTGAATTGAAGTTTTTTTGCTATTAGAAGTATAGTTGGCACGGCTGCGTTCTTAAATCCATATAGATTAAAATCAGAATAGAAAACAACGCAAGTGTAGTGGCTCTAAACTCTCTGTGTGATGAATCAATCGCAGCCGCGCTGCTCTGGCTCAAACCTGCCATTTATGATGATAATAACCGAATTATACCGAGTATGTCGCAGCCAGCCTTGTGCTAATACACTCCCAGAATTGCTGTTATCAGAGAACAGCATAATTCAGTTAACTGTAACTTTAGCAGCTCGTTTAGCAGACGCTTCTTACGAAGCTACAAATGGCAGATGGCACGAGGCAAGACACAGATATGGGTTTAAAATTAAAAAATTTAAAAAATAGGCGAGCCTTTAGTGGCCAAGACACCAAAGAAGGAAGCGGTGGAGATAGTTACGCCTAACCAAAAACTACAAATGGCAGGAAAGGAGCTAACTCTGAACATGATAACAGAGGCGGGAGAAATTAGACCCACAACAGGAGTACTCCCATCTGCTCCCTTATTTCTCCATCGGTCACCATATTTGATTTGGCACAGATTTTATACCTAATGCAACCATCTTATTCAGAAAAAAGTCTGTTAAATGCTACTTTTTATCATTTTTTGTGTGACTTTAGCACATTAGCACACTACAGGATGGTTGTTACAATTACCAGCTGTTGCAGTTTATCACTGTGAACTTTATTCTTTTTTTAAGTAACACAGCAACAATTTGGACATCATGCTGGGGTAACGGAAATCATGCATGTTTATTTCTTTTTTTAAAATCTATTTTTAAATCTCACAAATGAATGAAAAATACCTAAATGTTTTCTATTTATGAATATTAATGTGTTGCATATGAGCCCTGCGATGTACGTCAGTGCTGTTACATTACAACCTGGGCCATGCTGCACAAAACTCCTCCCACACACCTGTAACATCATCCTTATTATTATCATGAGCGTGGAATAGAAGATAAAAATGATTAAGAATTAAACATGTAACTTTTAAAAGTGGTAATAAAGGAAGTGCAAATGTGTATAATTTGGAGGGGTTTGCATCATATAGCAAATAAACAACAGTTTATATTCGATGATTGCCACCAAAACCTGTGTGGACTTCATCACCAGGTCCAGCTTCATATCATCAATGTCAACTCATACATTTACCAGAAAATAAGGCCAAAAGCTGGGTTTACCTGTGTTTGACCTGTGAGTTAACAGTACCCACAATCAGTGTTGGTCAAGTTACTTGAAAAAAGTAATCAGTAACTAATTACTGATTACTTCCCCCAAAAAGTAATCCCGTTACTTTACTGATTACTTATTTTCAAAAGTAATTAATTACTTAGTTACTTAGTTACTTTTTAAAAACACGATTTACAATCTGAATAGGTGATAAAGGGATAGATCTTTCAGCCCAATTCTACTTTTTCTGCATAATCATCATACAAAATGTAATCAAATGGAAAAGTCTCTTTTTAAAACTTGTTTTATTAGTTTTAATCTTTTAACTTTATGCATCAAGCAAAAATTTAATTATATGCAACATTCTCTGACTGGAAGAAATTTGTTTAATATTTAAACCTATTTTCTGCACATTCCAGCACATAAAATAAAATATTTTGTGTGTTTACACTCAGTCTTTCAAATAGATGCAAGTAAAACACAGCAGAAAATAAATAAAGTCAAAGACTAGCGGTCCTGTTGCTCTATTTTCACCTGTAAAGCAGGAGTGGGGTAGGCAGAGGTTTACCCTGGTGCAGGTGTGCAGCGGTCAGTGGAAGAATCCGCGAGTTTCTCTGTGAGTTTCCCATTACGTCGTAGCTACTCGGTGCTTGCTCGGAAGTTTAGGGGTTTTTTTCGCTATAAAAAGAAGTTTTCTTCACACGCACAACGGACACTAATTTTTTGTCACTTTTTATGGAATCAAACTCAAAGTAAGGTCAGTACTTCCACGCTTTAAATGCTGCACGCTCATACTCTCTCCCCTCGATATATAATCCACTGTTGATCTGCACACAGCTGTTGTCACAAACGTCGCACTCGCTTACGTCACTGTCATGAGACATTCTCGCAAAAAATCACGGTTTTAGTAACGCAGTAACGCAGCGTTCCTACGGGAAAGTAACGGTAATCCAATTACCGTTTTTGCAATAGTAATCCCTTACTTTACTCGTTACTTTAAAAAAGTAATCGGATTACAGTAACGCGTTACCCATCTCTGCCCACAATAAATATCACAGGGTCCAAAACACAGGAAATGCAATAAAACCCCAAGAATAGAAGAAGAATAGATTAAACTTTAGTGCCGTTATACAAGTACAATGTAATGGAGGCAGCAGCTCAGGGGTAAAAGCCACCTTTAGCATAGTGTGCTCAAAAAACAACAAAAAAACCTATAAAGCAAACAAAATTACCACAGAAGTGCATTATATTTAATTTTGTTTTAAGCGATCACAGGATAAAGTGTTTGAGGGGTGTCCAACACAACGGTCCGAGTGGAGAAAAACTACATTATTACACAGATAACACAATTTTTTTAAAAACATACCGACAAAAGTAAAATAGAAATGAATAAAGAAAACTGGCGAAATATAGTTAGAAGAATAAGCAAAGCTGCGACATGAGTCCACAAGAAACAAAGAGGAAGAAAAACAGAGCACGTTTGCTTCAGATACTTCTGTGTGCACAGTTTTAGTGTAGCGCTCTGTGTAAACTATTAAACAGTGTAGTCCATGGCTTTTGACAGCCCGTCTTTGGACGCGCACCCCTCTGACATTTCATTGACCTTGTGCTCTGCTTTGATGCTGCAGATTCTCGACTGTAACTTAAGGCAGCTGACGGGAAACAGGTAAGGGATGAGACAGGAAGTGAAAACCAAAACAAGACAACAGGGGAAAACTATAAAGAGAGACACGCTGAAACCACAAACAAGCAGCCTCACACGAAACACGACACAGAGGTAGCGAAACACAGACAGGGAAACACTAGGGAGGCTAGAACGAAACAACAGAGCCCGAAATAGAAACCAAAACTAAAACGTAACCCTGACACTATATCAGCGCTATTTGTGCATTCAAAATTAGGTGATTCCACCACATTAAAAAAAAAAAGCTAATCCAGTTAAGCTTTATTAAGACAGCGGGAGAAAGGATGTGTTTTACCAGCTCTTCTTGTCCATGTGTGTGCGCGTAATGCTGAATATGCGTATTCTTGACACGAGACCTCCTCCTCCTGACATGAACTGACAGTTGTGTGAAATAATGAATAAACTGAACTTGTCTGTCAAAGCTAGTTGAAAGTCACAAACACAAACCCTTTCCTGAGATAGAGGGTGAGCGTGAGAGGGAGGCAGATTGAGAAATGCAAGAATATTCATCCTCTGTAAGCCACCAGTAATGAGAATTTGCTGAAGCTATTTGCGCATATCTAACACCCCGTGCTCCAGCGGACAGTGCAGAGTAAACTCATTCGCTGTTTATATTTATCCGCGGAGCTCCAACGCTGATAATATAAATAAATACTTTTTTTTTAAAGCCATGCTGGTCGCTATCTGAGCCTCCCCTCTCCTTGGCCGGACACAGAATGCTTTATAGCGTGCCTTGCCAGGGGATGACATTGAAAACGTGTCCTTGTTAAACCCCATTTGTGACGGAGGTGAAATGCTGAGCCTGGGCGAGCCCTGGTTATGTTGATGCATCTCTGAGGGTGGTCTTTTGATTGTTTTAATTAAAAGGAAAAGAAAGAAATGCTCCTTAAATACCTCAACACAGTATCTTATTGTCCCAGAAACGTGACGGCGCTGCAGCAGTTTACAGGTTTAGTTCAGAGCGGCGTCTTTCATTGATATTTGAGGGTTTTGATGTCGACAGTGCCGCAGCTGAGGATGCTAATGATAAGGAATTTGATTTATTGCCATTCATGAGTCGTTTAAAGCTAAACCTAAAGTGTGACACTAAAGGACTGAGCTGCCAGACTATGTCAGTGAGAAATGACTGAACCGGCTCTTCAGTCTAGTCATTATTGAACTTATAATGAGTAAAATGATTATCAAACTTGTACTTTAACTATAACATAAATACATAATAGATAAAGAGCATATATATGACTATATAAATGGATTTAATGAAGATATTAAGAATAACATGATAACTTCACATACACATTTGTGCTTTAAAACAAGCGATAGTTAATGCAAATGTTGTGCTCTTACCAGCATAATGATATTTAATAAGCAGGTCAGTCTAACTTATGTAAGTGCCCAGCAAGGTTATTATCGTTAACGAAAACTAGAAGTGAAAAAACATTTTCGTTAACGGAAATAAAAAATAAAAACAAAAAAAGGAAAACTAACTAAAACTGGAATGAGTGTTCACAAAACTAACTAAAATTAACTGAATTTATAGCAAAAATGTGTTTAGTTTTCATTGATGTGTGCGTGTCATACAATAGTCAAGGGTGAAAATGAAGTTTAATTTCCAGATTTTTTTCTTGCTGTGTCTCATTATGCCAGCAGGTGGCAGCACGTTAGTCGAGTCGTCTGTGTTGCTGCTCCGTCCACGCGCAGAATCATGTCAGGAAAAGTCGGAAGAAAGCGCCAGAGTCCAATTTGGGATTACTTTGAATATGACTGTGTTTTGGATAAAGCAAGTGTCTTGTAGTGGAAAGAGACAAATTATGAGGGACATTTCTAAAGGGAAAAAATCCCACAAACCTTAAAGTGCACTTGAAAAGCTCACACAAGAAGGCTAACCTAGCTTACCTAAAACAGAAGCTAACCCCAGGCGAGGCAGCGTGATGCATCCCGAGACAACAGGACGGGGATATCTACATAACTGTGTGAGTCAATTACCTTCAAAAAGTTTATCAATTCACTTGAACCAAAATTACGAACACCCGGTGCTGCAAGAGTTAATAGTCTCATTGGGGCCAAGATATACATTTTATAGTTGCCTGGTATCAATGGTTGTTCATCTGCCTTTATTTATTTATTTAAAGAACCCATAGGTGGGAATGTGAGTTGTCTGTCTCTGCGTGTTAGCCCTGCGACAGACAGGCGACCTGTCCAGGGTGCAGTATGGTAGCTGGAATAGCAACATACCCAAGGATAAGCAGAATGACTGATATGATGAAACTGGGATTTTGTTACACTTAATTATTGCAAACACAACTAAAACTATAACTGAAACTAATCAAAACTAAACTGAAACTAAGGATTTTCAAAAAAAATAAAAACTAAACTAAACTAGCAAACAATTGGTAAAAACTAATTAAAACTGATATAAAATTGAAAATCTGAAGTCAAAACTAAATAAAAATAAAAACGAATGAAAATTGCAAAACTATTAAAACCCTGGTGCCCAGTCACTAATGAACTGAGGTATGAAAAACACATCATGCATTGCCCAGCCCATTAAGTCTACATACAAATAATGAATCAGAAATGCAACACTGAAGATATTCTGTTTGCTTTCATCCTGTAGATTATTAGGAGCTGGAAAGTTAGTGGTGCAAGACGACTGAATCACAAAGAGCACCATTCACATATCTAACAATACAAAACAGGCTGGAAAGGCTGGTGGAAACATGGCTTTTCTGTTTATTTCATGAATTAATTTGGCCCTTTGAAATCTGAGTTTTCTTCTGCTCTAATTTTCAGTGATGAGTGACATTTCAGGTCACACGCTGCATGTTTGTGACAATGAAACAGTCACATTTTGTTTGTATTCATACATAAACTTCCCACATCACCCAGAAGTAAAAATCTGACACAGTTAAAGACCAAAACACAATCCAGGAGAACGTCACAGAAAAGATAACATTTTCAACAAGTAACAAGAAAATGCTGCAAGGTTTAACTACAGGGAACAGAAAGACAATCGGGGAAATGAGAAAAGCTGCACAGGTGGAGTATATATAGGAGTGTGGATGACTTATTCAGGAGTCTTGAACCTGCAGCTCCAGGGCCACATGCAGCTCTTTTGTCCGTCTCGAGTAGCTCCCCGTGGGTTTGACCCAGATTAATATTGATGTAAGTGATTCTTTACAGTCTCCAGCTGCAAACGTGTGCAGCTGCATCTGTCTCCTGGTGCTTTATCCCCTTAATTTCACTGAACTCAGACACGCTGGCTTGCATGGATGTACACACATAAAGAGCTTATAACGCGCTACCATTGGATCCCAGACTAAAAGACCAAACAAGAAAAACAGATTTGAAGAGTGTGTGGACAGATGTCGCCACGATATCGCTGAGCTCCTGTGTGCATGATCTGGACTCTTAACTTTTACAAATTTTAAAGCTGATATATCATGTTTCTTATCAACATAAGCTACGGTTATTTTGATTAATTCCCATGGCCTGGCCTTCACAGCTTACAACTATTGTTTCAGAGCTGGCGTATACAGGCTGACAGATATTTTCCCTTTTTTTCACATTGTTCTGTTTTCAATTACAATTTCAAATAGTAAACAGCGTAGTATTGTAAAGACTCGTGTATACTTAATTGGCTGCATCACCTTCATATTAAGGCTTAAAGGTGTTTTGCAGCTCAATAAAGATTTTCTTTGGTGAGACGTTGCTCAAAATAGCTCATTTCATAGTAAATATTGCTGAACATTGGAAACAAGTGTAACCACACAACAAGGTTATTATCGTTAACGAAAACTAACGAAATAACGAAAACTAGAAGTGAAAAAACATTTTCGTTAACGTAAATAAAAATAAAAACAAAAAAAGGAAAACTAACTAAAACTATAATGAGTGTTTACAAAACGAACTAAAATTAACTGAATTTATAGCAAAAATGTGTTTAGTTTTCATTGATGTGTGCGTGTCATACAAGAGTCAAGGGTGAAAATGAAGTTTAGTTTCCAGATTTTTTTCTTGCTGTGTCTCATTATGCCAGCAGGTGGCAGCACGTTAGTCGAGTCGTCTGTGTCGCTGCTCCGTCCACGCGCAGAATCATGTCAGGAAAAGTCGGAAGAAAGCGCCAGAGTCCAATTTGGGATTACTTTGAATATGACTGTGTTTTGGATAAAGCAAGTGTCTTGTAGTGGAAAGAGACAAATTATGAGGGACATTTCTAAAGGGAAAAAAATCCCACAAACCTTAAAGTGCACTTGAAAAGCTCACACAAGAAGGCTAACCTAGCTTACCTTGAGAAGGTAAGGGAGCACACTCAACCCTCATCCCCAGAAAACAGAAGCTAACCCCAGGCAAGGCAGCGTGATGCATCCCGAGACAACAGGACGGGGATATCTACACAACTGTGTGAGTCAATTACCTTCAAAAAGTTTATCAATTCACTTGAACCAAAATTACGAACACCCGGTGCTGCGAGAGTTAATAGTCTCATTGGGGCCAAGATATACATTTTATAGTTGCCTGGTATCAATGGTTGTTCATCTGCCTTTATTTATTTATTTATTTATTTAAAGAACCCATAGGTGGGAATGTGAGTTGTCTGTCTCTGCGTGTTAGCCCTGCGACAGACAGGCGACCTGTCCAGGGTGCAGTATGGTAGCTGGAATAGCAACATACCCAAGGATGAGCAGAATGACTGATATGATGAAACTGGGATTTTGTTACACTTAATTATTGCAAACACAACTAAAACTATAACGGAAACTAATCAAAACTAAACTGAAACTAAGGATTTTCAAAAAAATAAAAACTAAACTAAACTAGCAAACAATTGATAAAAACTAATTAAAACTGATATAAAATTGAAAATCTGAAGTCAAAACTAAATAAAAATAAAAACGAATGAAAATTGCAAAACTATTAAAACCCTGCCACACAACAACAAGAACGGCTAAGAGTGAAAAACAAATTGGGGTTCACTTTTAGAGCAACAACTGGAGGAAACCTTGGAGAGGCGAGGCTGAGGTGGTTCAGGCATGTGCAGAGGAGGATATTTTGGATAAAGGAGGAAAAGGAGATTCATGTAGTGGAGGAGGACATGCAGAGGATTGGTGTGACAGGAGGTGGATGCTGGGGATGGAGGGAGATGATCCGCTGTGGCAACCCCGGAACAGCAGCTGGAAGAAGAAGAAGAAGGTGGCTGTTTAGTGTGACTGTGTGCTCGAGTTATGCCCTGATCCGTACTCTTTAAAGCTGATTTATCCGCGTGCTGTGTTTTCTGTAGCCTTCATCCTACAAGAAGGTTTCTAAAGGTGCTGCCAGAACATGTCAGTATATTATTTTTTGGGAAATTAGAGAAGCATGCGCTTTACTTCAGGTACTTGGCGAAAAAAGCTATTATGAGATCCTGAGCCAAACCGTTTGGCAGTTTCCTCTGTTCACCTTCCATCGCTCTCACCTGTCTCTTGTAACGAGTATAATGCATAGAGCGTATGTCTCATATCTCGCATACACAGATTAGCAAAACAAGAGGAGAAAGAAGCAGGAAGTGGGTGAATACTAGCGAGCACATCCTTGATGTCACTTGACATCTTTAAACTTGAGAGTGTTTGGTCAGAGATTATGGAAGTAATGTGTTTGACAGCAGAAGACTGTAGCCAAAGATCTGCTGAGCCAGAGACAAGCGTCTGCCCTGTGTCTGTAAATGACATCACCAATCTGATAATGGCCTGGACACGGGCCCCAACAAAATTATATCCCTGTCAGGAAGTTTAACTTCAGATAAAACCTCAATAAAAGTCTCTTTAATTCTTTATTAAAATGCACTCGTCTGTTATTTGAAAGCCTGTTTTGCCTCACGATTGTCAAAAGAACAGAAACTTCCTGGATGATCCTTAAAGAATAAAATAAATGTTGCTTTTGCTAAAATGAGCTAAACAAAAATCAAATCACCAAACAAAGCTGGTTCCCCACACAGAGCTTACGTTACAGACGAGAAGAAATCGGGGAAATGTGCAGCGTGGGGCATTAAATGATCTCAACTTTGTCCAGAAAATAGCTTCCTCAATTGTATAAATATTTAAGTAGATGAGTATTAATCCTGAGTCAGCGACTATTTTAGGAGAGCAGGACAATGGAGGAGGCTGCGAATTGACAACGTAAGGTAGAAGACAAGAATAGCCAGGAGATTTGTGGTGCATGAGTCAGGGTTTGGGACGAAGGACATGAGGCATTAAGTGAGGCAAGTAGACAACTAAGGTCATCTGCTGAAGTTAGAAATCACCGCTCTCTCTGGATTTATGTTTTTTTTTAAAGAGGGAGACGCCACTAAAGCCTCCCTGTGCCGCCCACACTGTGACATTAACAGAATAATCTGGTTATTTGATCGCTCTTCACTCCCAGGATCAGTGTTGCACTGTGGGTAATTCATGCAAATATGTTTGATGTACCTCAGTTTCCAGACATGGCATTACAGGCTCTGTGTTGATGTTATAAGGTAACCGATATGACAGGGCTCTGCAGAGCTGGGCGCCACAGATTCTGAGGTTAACAACAGGCTGACCTCTACTAACAGCAGTGTTGGGAAGGTTACTTTTAAAATGTATTCCATTACAGATTACATGCCCCAAAATGTATTCTGTATCGTATTCCGTTACGTTACTCAATGAGAGTAACGTATTCTGAATACTTTGGATTACTTAACATATTATCATGCTGTTTACAACTACATGAATGTACTATTGCTGTGATTTATTACTGTTACTGTGGCTCCGAACCGTAGTAAAGGGACCTCTGGCTAATACGGTGGGTTCTGTGTCGGGCTCGTAGCCGAAAACTAGCTTTACTTTGTTGTCTGGGTCAACTTTGCTAGCGAGAGACAGAGAGAGGCGTTGAAAGGCTGCTCCAACAGAACTTATTGTTTTTGGAGGAAAACACGAACACGGTGTACAGTCGAGTCTTAATAGCTTACTTACAACTGGGCTCGTCAGGCTCTCTTCTTGGCTGCAGTGGTTATTATTATATTTACATGCTTCCAGCTCCCGTTTTTGCTCGATGACAGCTCGTACTTTTCCTTTTTCTCCCTCCCTCGCTCACAGACACATAACGTGTATGGCAGTCCATTCTCCCTGCAGCACGGACTACACTGCCCATGATGCTACATTCTTTAGAGCTATACCTGTAGCATTCTGCCTGTTAGCTTAGCACAACAACAACAGGCGCTCTCTCACCCAGGAAACACGCAGAGAGAGAGCATCACCCTGTAACCATGGCAACTGTAACGCTGCCGCCTGGAACAACAGAACGTAGCTGTCAAACAAAACCCAAACAATCCTGACCCGCCACAATATGAAACAGGGAAGTACCGCCGTGTAATCCATTTATTTCAACAAAGTAACTGTATTCTAAACACCACCTTTTTAAACGGTAACTGTAACAGAATACAGTTACTCATATTTTGTATTTTAAATACGTAACGGCGGTACATGTATTCCGTTACTCCCCAACACTGACTAACAGATACCTGCATGTATGTGTGTGCAGCCTTCAGGCAGCAAAAACGATTTTATGTACTAGAAGCTTCCTTGTTTAGTTAATCTATTGATGAGCCACATATTGATGACCGCACAATGTCATTTAATCTGCAATGCGTGTGGGAAATTTACCAGCCAATTTGAATCTTTTCACCAATCTACCAAAATCGATAAAAGCTTCACGGCCCTTTTGCCAAAGCTTGCACTGAATCCCTGACTTATTTCTAAGGACAGGCGAGACACATCCAGTCAAACAGCAAAAATAAGAGTAAGCAATTATGATTGTTGTTGATTTGTTGTTTTTTTGGACACCATATGGAGCTTCATTAGTCTTCCGCTACAGTGACACAGAATGAAAGAAATCATCTGCTCTGCTTATTTGAAATAAAATGCCATTTGAGGACAAGATGAGCTTTTATTGTCTCTGTGTGATACAAAATCACAGCAGATGTTCCTGATGTCACATTCACAGTGGCCCATAGGGGAGAAAAAGAGGCAGTTTTGTTTAGAGTGGCAGTATTTAGTTTACTTCTGTTTTATTTAGATGGTGTCAAATCACAATAACAGTTACCTCGAGGTTCTTTACATTGCAAAACAAAGGGCCTATAAATAATAGAGAGAAAACCAAAACAATCGGACGACGCCTCGTGAGCTTGTCGAAGGTGGGGGAAAAAAAACTCAGCTATAACAGGAAGAAACCTCTGGCAGAACCAGGCTCAGGGAGGGCTGCGGCCTGTTGGGAGTGAGGCAAGGAAGATGGGACAAAAGGCACACTATCCAAACAAAATGCAGGAAACATTTCTAAAAACCAAGACCCTGGTGTATCTTACAACAAACTGCTTAAGCTCCTCTCCCTTCAACCAAACCTTCCTCCGATTGGCTGTCACTCACAAACAGAAGGTTTGAACAGCAGGTGGGTGGAGCTTCTGTGCTCCCAGACAGGGCTGTGTGCCTGAGGTGGCTAAATTAAAGATACTCTATCTCACTGATGACTTTATTATGTGATTTTTATATGAGAGGCTGTTAACAAAATATCCATCCCCTACCTGCAAAACTCTGGTTTCCACATCTGATTCAATGATCAGATATCCAAATATTTCAGGGTCTTCAGGCATCCATCGTTTCATCATTTAACGTGAGCTATACTCCTGATAGTCGATCCATAGTACCAGATACTTACACTAAAAATCTGAAGGCTCTAGCTCAAATGTTTTTTTAGATAATGGAATTTTAAAGTGTTCCTTCTTTTGGGAAAACTAATGACATTAGAGACCTGAAATTGTGGACAATTATTAGAAGAAGTGTGTCTTTCCCCAATTAAAACCTGAAATGGTCAGGTGGGAGGTATTTGATAAATAAAAAGCATAATTTTCTACTTCATTTATCTGAGATATTTCCCTTTACAACACAACAAGCAGGGCAGAAAGTTGGATAAAAGTTGAATAAAAAGAAAAGTACAATACAATTTTGCATAACAAAGGAAGAGTTAATTGTGTATCTTCCCGATAATCCATAAAATTACGACCACTGCAACAGTGAAAGATCTGATTTAAGAAAAACAAAAAAAAGAGAGAGAGAGGGAGTTTCAGGATATGAGAAGAGGTCAAAACGGGGCCAAAAAGAGACGATAACGCAGGTGGTGGCGGAGTGGAGTCAGAGCCGTGTCATGTCAGTGCAAACGTGCCCTTGTGGTAAACAGCGAAGAACGCTACTCCTGTCCCTCTCGATAACAGCAAAAAGCTATTCGCAGAAGCGCTCTGGGTGGAGCTATTCTTAGCGGGAGCCCGGAGAGACCGGCCGGCCACTCCGAGAGCCGTGACGTCAGACGCGTAGGATCGGATTTTGCTCCACAATGTAACCGTGAGGTAATTTCAGGGTAATGACTGTGCACGGTTCATTTGTCTCTCTGAATAAATGTGCAGCAGCAGTGTGGCATTTGTGGAGGGGAGAGAGCACGGTGCAGTGAAAGGTGAGAGCGGGGTTTTGCTCTAAGGTGAGGAACAAATGGGAGGAGGGTCAAAGATGGAGGCTGCTGTGGAGCTGTCTGAGGAAACGAGAGTCTGTGTGTGTGTGTCTGAGTGATGGGTCTCTCCATCTGCCATTATCTTCCCGCAGAACTAATTACGAGGTGATGGACAGCAGACTAATCACCAGGGCCACTCGTGGCTTTAAATTAGCTGAACCGTGGAGTCATGCCTGGAGTGATGGAGAAGGACAGGAGAGGAGAGGGACGTGGGTCCAGAGGGAAAATGAAGCAACAGCAAGAAGGAAAGGAAAGCATCTTCACAGGAGAGCAGAATTTAACAAGATGTATTGACAAAAGAGGAAAAAGGGACTTTCACACTCTCCTCTTGTCCTCTGTACCTCTCACGCAGGATCATCGTTTTCCCTGGGCTGCTTCTGGATTTTGTTTCGTCTGTGCCGTCTCCATCTCCGTCCTCCCTCGCCCCTCCGTCTCCCTTTCATCTTATTTCATCTGCATGTCTTTTGTCTCCCTTTCTCTCTCTGTTTTTTCCTTTTATTCCTCCCAGGCTTCGACGCTCTGTCTGCTAAATGAAAGCGCGTCTCTGTGCAGGCGCTGTTTTTTTTTTCTGACACGATGCGTCAGGCAAACCAGCGGGGTTCCTGAGCATGTGTTAACCACTCCCACTCACCACACCTCTGATTCCACATTCAAGTGACAGAAACGCACTCGCGCGGTCGCATCAAGACACACGCACACGCTTTCACACTCTCGCACTTGACAGCTGCTTTGCACCTGTTGCTCTTTGAAATTCAAAACAAAAACAATTTTTCTTTTTGTTCACTTTTTTCCCGCCACCCAATTTTTTAATTTTTTTCTTTTTTGTCTATTTCTGTCACTTTAATATCTAAAAGATTTCTCGAGAAGGGAAAAGATGTTATACTCACAACACTGAAGCAGCCATGGCTCCTTCTTTTGTCCTTGTCCTCGCGTGGTCTCTCATTAAGACCAATTTGTCTGGCTTCTTTGTACCACTGGTATTCATTTTTATCTGGTCTCAAATGTCCAGAGAGGATTATAGAGGTCAAAGTTCAGCCGTAAGCCGTGCAGTATCCTCCTCATTGACATTTGATCTGAGACTTTTACAAGTTCAAAACCTAAGAATGTGTTTAAAAAGCAGGAGCCTGAGGATGAACTTAAAAACATATTTTTAAAAAAGGAGCTATTATGAAAATAGTTGTTTGCTATTGTTCTGTATATCTACTGGTAACAGAGATGGGCAGCCACGCGTTACTTGTAACGCATTACTTGTAACGCATTACAATCTGATTACTTTTTTCAGGTAACGAGTAAGGGATTATTATTGCAAAAATGGTAATTAGATTACCGTTACTTTCCAGTAGGAACGCTGCGTTGCTAAAACTGTGATTTCTTTGCGAGAATGTCTCATGACAGTGACGTAAGCGAGTGCGACGTTCGTGACAACAGCTGTGTGCAGATCAACAATGGATCATATATCGAGTGCAGAGAGAGTATGAGTGTGCAGCGTTTAAAGCGTGGAAGTACTGACCTTACTTTGAGTTTGATTCCATAAAAAGTGACAAAAACATTAGTGTCCGCTGTGCGTGGGAAGAAAACTTCTTTTTACATCGAAAAAACCCCTAAACTTCCAAACAAGCACAGAGTAGCTACGACGTAATGAGAAACTCACAGAGAAACTCGCGGATTCTTCAACTGACCGCTGCGGCACACCTGCACCGGGGTAAACCTCCGCCTACCCCACTCCTGCTTTACAGGTGAAAATAGAGCAACAGGACCGCTAGTCTGTGACTTTATTTATTTTCTGCTATGTTTTACTTGCATCTATTTGAAAGACTGAGTGTAAACACAAAAAAAAATATTTTATGTGCTGTAATGTGCAGAAAATAGGTTTAAATATTGAACAAATTTCTTCCAGTCAGAGAATGTTGCATATAATTAAAATTTTGCTTGATGCATAAAGTTAAAAGATTAAAACTAATAAAACAAGTTTTAAAAAGAGACTTTTCCATCTGATTACATTTTGTATGATGATTATGCAGAAAAAGTAGAATTGGGCTGAAAGATCTATCACTTTATCACCTATTCAGGTTGTAAATCGTGTTTTTAAAAAGTAACTAAGTAATTAACTACCTTTGAAAATAAGTAATCAGTAAAGTAACAGGATTACTTTTTTGGGGAAGTAATCGGGAAATTAGTTACTGATTACTTTTTTCAAGTAACTTGACCAACACTGACTGGTAATCTGTTTATGTTCAGTTAACACTTAATTGTCAATGAAGAGAAAACAATGAGAAATCAATACTGCTCAAATTTAGAGAAGAAGACCCAAATGCAAGACACCAGGGAGTGCAAAACGTCTTTAAACTAAAACGTGTGGCAGTCGTACACAGAAGATGAGTCATCATGGCAAACAGTCCAGCTGAGGTGAGGGCAAAAAGGGAAAGTCCATTAAACAGCCCAGAAACTCACACACAAGGAAAACACAAGAAAAACACGAGGAATCCTGGACCTGATGACATGGCAGCAAACCAGTGTATTTATGCATAGAGAGAAGGTCGAGACAACCTGAGCATGAGAATGAGGCAAAAGGTGATTTAAGTGACCTTGAACATGACGTGGTTGTTGGTGTCAGACATGCTGGTCTGAGTATTTCAGAAACTGCTGATCTTATGGGATTTTCCCACACAACCATCTTTAGAGTTTACAGAGGATGGTCAGAAAAAGAGATAATATCCAGTGAGCAGTAGTTCACTGAGAGAATATGGTATCCTGAAGACCATCTCTGAATGCACAACATGTCAAATCTCAAAGGAGATGGACTACACCAGCAGAGGACTACACCTGTCAGCTAAGACAAAGGAACTAGACAAAATTGGACATTTGATTAAGATTGGGAAACATTTCCTGGTCTAATTCAGTTGGTCAAGTGAGAATTTGGAGTCAATGACATGAAAGCATGGCTGCCTTGTGGTTCAGGCTGCTGCCGGTATAACGGTGTAGGGGATTTTTTTTTTTTTTTGGCACACTTTGGTCTCCTTAGTACCTACTGAGCATAATTTAAATGCCGCAACGGACGAGTATTGTAGCTGACCATATCCAGCCCTTTTTGTCTGCGGTGAGTTCCCGGTACTCAAATGGTCTCCACAATCACCAGATGTCAGTCCAGTGGAAAACCTCTGGGATGGAACAGGAAATTCAAACAAATCTACTACAGCTGTGTGATGCTATCTTGTCAATATGGACCAAAATATCTGAGCAATGTTTCCAGCACCTTGTTGACTCTATGCCATGAAAAAATTAAGGCAGGTCTTAAGGCAAAAGAGTATTGGTATTGTATTGGTATCAAAGTTCAGCCGTAAGCCGTGCAGTATCCTCCTCATTGACATTTGTGCATATTCTAATCATCTCAAAGGAGATGGACTACACCAGCAGAGGACTACACGTGTCAGCTAAGACAAAGGAACTAGACAAAATTGGACATTTGATTAAGATTGGGAAACATTTCCTGGTCTAATTCAGTTGGTCGAGTGAGAATTTGGAGTCAATGAGCCCAAGAACTCCAGGAAAAAACAGGAAATTATAACAGAGACTGTGAGTGCAAAATCATTCGCTGTGGACAAATGGGTTCAGAAGCATTTCAGTGATATTTGCTCTACTGGAGGGATGTACTCTAACTAAAGTTGTTTGAATGATGGAAGGGGAGAAACTGGTTCAAAATCTCTCACAGATCTTCAGATGGGTTGAGATCTGTTGACTGCAAAGGTCACAGCATCATTGTCATCAAACCCTTTTGCCCTTAACCCTCTCAGAAGAGGCCGTTCCCATCAGGGTAGAAATGTCTCATCACAGCGTAAATGCAATCACTCAGAGCAGTTTTGACTGATCGAGCCATTAGGCCCATTTTCCTGTCAGAGTATAGGCTTTGAGTTTTTTTGAGTCCTCTAACTTGTCACCTACCTGATACCGCCGGACTTTCCTGTTGATCCCAGGTTTTTAAGTGGAGCATCGGGTATTTCGGTCTTTGTACTACTCCTACCTACATCACCTGCCTGAGCACATCGGCCTTTCAGTCATGCAAAAAAATCCGGTCTGAAGACATATTCTGGGCTGGTCTTATGAAGAGGTAAAACTGTTGTTCACTTCACTACCTGTTTCATGTATTTGTGGGAAGTGCTGTGTAATCGCCGCACAGGCTACCGCACCCTTTTAGAGATGGGGACACCTTGGCTCCAGTGATATCACTCGGCCGTGTTTATCGGGCTTCGTGTCTGTCTGTGCCTCTGCCCAGCCTTCTCCAATGATCCCGTCATTATCGCACCCTTAATGCATCTCACCACACTCTACATTTCCTTTGGCATGCTATCCATCTGTCTAATGGGCCAGTGGGGCGCGGCCGGCCAGTCATCACTTCTGCACGCTGCTTTTGTGTGTCTGTGTGTATTTGTACAGTCATGTATCTTTCTCTTGACCTGTGTCATTTGAAATTTTGTGCTGATGAGTCTGTTTTTGTGTTGGCTGTGTCTTCAAGTTTAAATCACCCTCCTGTTCACACCCACTTCTGCACTCTCTTCATTGTGTGTTTGTGCCATTTGTAAATGCTCCATGCACGGGAAGTGTGTAGATTGTGTATCTGAGGGTGTCAGTGCCTGTGAACTCTAACTGCGTCGCCCATTAAGCCATTATGGATTGTAACTGAATCCCCCTGAAAGCTCAGCTCATGCCCACAGCTGCAGGGCAGTGATGGATGGATGGTGGAGGGATGAGAGTAGTCTTGCTGTAGCCGAACAGTTGTAAAAACAAACAGAGGGGTGGAGCATCTGTGCAGGTGTGCCGGAGAGGTGGAGGGCGTCTAAGGTGACCGTCGCTGTAACAAGCTGAGCTGACTTATGATCAACGGCTTCGACCTCACTGCCCTGCTCTAAGCTGAGTCATGAGTCTTAGTGAGAAGAAGAGGGTTGTTCTTCTGTTTTTCTTCTTATTAAGGTGTGTAAACGCGAGTGTGTCTAATCATGGATAATTATTACAGTTTATCTCATTTATATGGCGGCTTTTATTCAGGAAATACAACTCAAGCAGCTGGCTGACAGCTGGAAAACTGCAAAACCCACCCAGGATCCACATGTGCCACCAGGTTGTCTGAGGGTGGGTTTTGTTTTTACACCTATAGTTTGTTTATGCTGGTCCAAATGAGTTTGCTAATGAGTTTGTAAGCTTGTAGATCCGTGTTGACCAAAATGCATCACTATAAGCCCCATTAGAGTGTTCAGTCCACTTATTGGCCAGATGTGTTTGGGGCAGGACCAACAGTAAAAACAGGAAGATGAGCTATTGGAGATTTTCCATTCATTTCATGGCTAGTTGCTAGCCCGTACAGACATTTGCACATCTACTGTACTTTGCATGCAAGAATGAAACGCATATGTGCCTAGGGGAAAGTGTTCATCTCAAACTTGCAACGTACACTTGGTAGTCGGGTCAAATCGACATAAGATCACATTCACGCTGTAAAAGAACCTCGTCCTCAAAAAAAGTCTTAGTGCCGGTGGGACTAAAAAAACAATTCCTGAATTTTCAGCTCAGTAAAATATTTATATGTGGCATTAATATGAACCCTAGTCTATCATCACCATTCATTTCTGCAAGATTTTGACACTCTTCCAGCTGGAGTATCTTCAGGTTTCTGCAGCAGCTGTGCATAACAAAGCTTGAATTCTTGTAAAAAACGCCAGGATACATGTGTGATACGTGAGCTCATCAACGCAGCATGGTGGCTCACTGGTTAGCACTGTTGCCTCACAGTAAGAGGCTCCTGAGCTCTGCCCTGTGGTGGTTGCATGTTCTCCCCATTGCTTGCATAAGTGTTCCCATCGCTGAAAGACAAGCTAGGTTAATGTGCTTGTGTGGGTCCAAGAGTTTCACTTCCTGGTTACATGAAAGCAAATAAAATTGGCAAATGGTGGTCATGAGGTGAAAGAAAGGTGTCTGTCTTGAAAATGTGATGTGATGTGTTGTGGTGCATGAAATGAGGACTTAAATGTAGGAAGAGGAATCACACAGAAGAGGGTGGGAGGGGAGCAAGCTGAATCATTCAAAAGGCAAACTGCAACCAAAGAGAGCACAGAACCAAAGAAATAAAAACAAAATACTATTTATTGGGTAATCAAGAGAGAGGAAAAAAATAGATACAGGAGAGTGTAATGATGTAGTTGGAGACAGTGACGCAGGAGGGAAGTAAAACTAAACACAAAGACAGAACAAAAATAAGCATAAGTGAATAAAAGATTTAACAGAAGAGGAGACTAATAACTCTACAAATGCAAACATAAACAAAAGTATAACAACAACTAAAGGCTCATAATAGTTTGTAATAAACAAAAACCTAAACTACAAAACAATGAATTAAACAGAGAACCAGGATTAAATCAGGGGCATAATGTCCAGACGATGGACCCACACAATGTGCATGTTGCTCCAGATGTGATTGTAATGAGTTTCATGCAAAAATGAGAACCACCAGGGAAAAAATCCCATTAACAGAGGTTGGAACTGTAAAGTAAATCATCATAAAGCTGACTTGGTGAATAAAAATGTTATTTCACGGAACGAAGATATCGATCAGAATCCAAAACTTGCCAAAAGAAAAAAAAGTTGAACAAACTCTCCGACAAAGACGGGGTTTTGGACGATGCCGGACACACAGACACACTGAGGGTAATCAAGGGAATCGAAAACAGATGGGGAACAAGAAAGCTGAAACTAATCATGACAAGTGATACAAAGGACGTAAAATGAAATACAACCTTCAGGAGACCTTTATTACTGTCAAAATAAAACAGGAAGTAACTGCACAGGAAATGATTAACACTGATGAAGACAAGATTAAACAAGATGGTGTAAGGGAGGTAAGCATAAGTGTATAGGAATTTCTTTCACTCATGTGTAGTCATAATGCCTTGGTGCCACTGGATTTTAACATGTCTGACACTCATACTTAAGACAAATGGTAGGGGGTGTAGTAAGGATGTTGGGGAAAACAGGAACTCCAGAGGACCAGTCTTTTGTCTCTTCAAGGACTCTGGGAAGTAGCAAGGGAGTGTGAACCTTAAGGTGTGAAACAGCTGTGTACTGCCTTTGTTCCTGGAGAAGGTATTTAACTGAGAGCCATGCTAGGCTCAGTGAGACTCTGCTGACCGTCTGTCCCGCGGTCATGCAGGGACTTCAAATTCAAATTCAAGTTCAAATTTTATTTGTCACACACACACAACCATACACAGTATGACATGGGGGTGAAATGCTTGTAGCTGTACAATGCCCGACCATTAAATGACAGAAAAAAGTTTTACAGTATTTACAATTTACTACAAAATTTACAAATTAACTTAGGAATTTACAGTAAAAAAAAAAAAAAAGTGCAAATAGCAGAAAGGATTATCAAGATTATAAATTATAGGAAGAGTGTGGTGGTGCGTGTGGTGATGTGATGTGTGGGAGAGTCCAGTCCTACACCTGGTTCAGGGCCCGAATAGCCTGGGGGAAGAAGCTCCTCCTCATTCTCTCTGTTTTGGCCTTAAGGGAGCGGAAGCGCTTCCCAGACCTCAACAGTGAGAAGAGTCCATTGTTGGGATGGGAGAGGTCCATCATAATCTTCCTAGCTTTGGACTTGCACCACTTGGTGTAGATGGACAGCAGGTCAGGGAGCTCTGATTGAATGATGCGTTCGGCTGAGCGCACCACTCTTTGCAGATCTCGTCTGTCCTGCTTGGTGCTGTTCCCAAACCAGGTGCAGATGTTTGCCGTCAGGACGCTCTCGATGGTGCAGCAAGGTTCATCAAGCTTGGTTGTATGTTGTCTTTGTGCGCTTTGATTAAAGAATATTAGCTACCGCTCACCGCTCGTCTGCAGGCTTTATTTAAATGGAAAACTTCCACAACAATAAGCTAAACCCAACTAAAAATCCCAACACAATTACTGAACAAACACAAAATTTGATAAAGAAAGATTAAACTAAAACTGTGTGTTATAGTTTGCTCCATTAAAAATATCTCATTTTAAAGGAAGCTCTAGTGTATCCTCTATTAAATTCCTTAACCTCCCAAGACCCAAACTCGTTCATTGCATGCATTTTAATTTCTCTTTGCTATTTGGGCTGATGACGATGTATAAAAACAAAGAATTATCAGATCCCACTATGAGGACATTTGCTTTAAATTTCGATAGAACAGTGGCAGTGTAATGTCTTTGTAAGTGGATATCAGGCCCTTGTAGGGCAAAATTTTGTAGTTTGGTCTAGACAACCCAAAATGTGATGTCCACATATGTGGACGACAGGTCCTGGGAGATTAATATTTAAAGTGTTCTTACGACAAGTTAGAACGTCTGCTATTTGCTGTGTTGAAGAAAGAAAGAATATACTTGGATTGATTTTATACATCTGAATGACAAGGATCTGTGTGTTACACTGGGCGTGTGGTGATGTGATGTGTGGGAGATGGGACTACATGTGAAGGTAATCATGGTCAGTGAACCTGCACTACCATTTTTCATACAGAAATACATTTTCCTGTTCTCCAAAAGTTGATTCTGTTCATCTGGATGTAACGTTTTCAGTGGGAGAAACGTTTCGTCACTCATCCAAGTGACTTCTTCAGTCTTCAGACAGTCTGAAGACTCAAGAAAGTCACTTGGATGCAGCCACCATGCTTCATCCTTGAGCCTTGATTAAATAAAACTCCAAATAACAGGAACCATTGGACAAGGATAAAAGGAAGCAAAATGCTTGGATGTCATTTAAGTTTGAACTACTTGTAGTAGCAGTTGATGAACCTATTCAAATTGCTATGTTTCTTTTCAGTTTTTGCGTTGGGGTTAAAATAGATTTCCTTTAAGGTTAGATAAGCCTGCAAAGCACCTACCAGACACGTGCAAATTCAACCACTAAATACCAAAAACAAATCGATTGTTATTGAATTTGTTCGTCCCTGATATCCACAATGAATTATTTAGTGTTTTGCAATTTGTGTTGGTGATGGGTGGTGTGCGTGTGTGTGTGGATTTCCATTAGTGCTGCACATTTCACAAAACCCTCAGACCCTGAATGTCTCTCAAGCGGCTTCAGCTTTTTGTCTCACACACAAATAGTAGTTTAAGGGCCACTGGCTGCTTTTAACACGCTCCCCCTCCTAATCCTCGCCCTATTGCTCCCATAGGCCTCACCTTTCCTACTCATGCATCATCTCTTCCTCCCCTCTCTCTCCATCACTTACTCCTCACTCACCCTGCCTCCCGGCTAACAGTCCATGACTCATGTTATTCACAGAGCTGTCTGCGTGTCAAGGGCTCGGAGGAAAGGGGCAGGATGGGGAGGTTAAAAGGGAGCTGGATCAGGGAGGGAGTGCTGAGGCAGATATGACTGTGGAAGGACAACGAGAGACAGAAGGAAATCACTTTTGATCTATCATCAGATAGATTAAGACACTGGCAGAGAGGGAAGGAGTGATGGGGTGGGGGTGGGGGGGGGGGAGGAGGAAGTGAAACCGCGAGTGGTTGTGACCACCAGAGGAATTGTTTGAGTGATCAGATATCTGAGCAATCAGCAGACGTTTAAAAGCTTTGGTGGACTAAAAGCTGTGTGTGTATATGTGTGTGATTTTTGTCCGTGTGTCTTTGCTAATGATGTTATTCTGATCTCAGAGCTGCAGAGAATTGCTGTTGGAATCTGTGGGATAGATTACTATAGTCTCAAGCGTTCCACTTTACTGCTGTTTTCAGCTCGCTGACTTTAATGCACTCACTTTCTGCCCTTCGTTTGTTTTCCTGCAGCCCTCAAGATTTAGAAACCACCTAAAAAGTTAAAGGAACAAGTCGAAAGCTTCCTCGTAGCCATGTTCTTGTATTTTGCATGTCGAGCTCAGCGATGCTGCTGTCCTGCCCCAGGGCTCAAACTGCTTGGACGACTTTTTGTGTCGTCTCTACACTGTGAGACATTAGAACCGGCTATTTATAGTTCGCCCCGAGGAAGCAGTGTGCGGGATAAATTTCATTCTGGCTCTATTAAAAGGAACAGAGTAAGATGTCAGCAAAATCTCCCCGTCTTTCTTTTTCCCTCGGGGGACACACATGTGGTTTAATCTTCTCTAAACGACACAAAATGTGTTTGGTTGGACAAACTAAGGCAGAAAATGTTTATGAACCACCAACTAGTTCCTGTCTTCCTCCCCACAGCTTGTCTGTTGCAGTCCGAGCTGGTAAACTATGAGAGAGTGAAGGAGTACTGTCTGAAGGTCCTGAGCCACCAGAGAGACCACTTCAAGGCCATGTACCGAGCCGGCATCGCCTTCTATCACCTGGGTGATTACGAATGTGCCCTACGCTACCTGCGTGACGCCAAAAACCGCGAACCCACAGGTGAGAATGACCCAGTGTATTTATACATTTACAAAGCAGCCTTGAGGTACAAGATCTTCTTTGATGGTGAACCAATGTGCTCACCTGTAGCTCCATATTTAAATTGATGTACTCTGACTTTAGTGCAACCTATCAGGTCATCCAGTTGTCTCATGATCTGAAACTTGAGGCATGTTTAACATGAGCATCAACATTTATGACAGGAAAAATCAAAAAGCATAATTGGTACATTTCTCCTGCTAGATTTTATTTGTTATGTGACAAACTGAGCGATAACTGAAGCCTTTTGTTCCGAGAGTGCTGAGCAGAAACTAAGAAGATGCTCTCTGTATTTCTACAACCTGTATTACTGTACAGACTTCCTGTTTTGCATGTTTGCTCTGACTATGCACATTTCCAAAAAGGTCAAAAGCACAGCTGCACTTGTAATAATTAAAATCGCTCCATATTTTACATCAGTATGCTTCCATGATAAATTACACTGCAGACGGCCAGTATTAAATTACTTTAGTGTAAATGAATTAAGTAAAGTACATAAGTGATGTGTGTAAGCAGCAGAGATGGGCAGTAACGCGTTACTTGTAACGTTACTGTAATCTGATTACTTTTTTCAAGTAACGAGTAAAGTAAGGGATTACTGTTGCAAAAACGGTAATTAGATTACCGTTACTTTCCCGTAGGAACGCTGCGTTACTGCGTTACTAAAACCGTGATTTTTTTGCGAGAATGTCTCATGACCAGTGTTGGGACTAACGTGTTATTAAGTAACGCGTTACAGTAACTACATTATTATTGTGGTAACGAGCACGGTAACTAGTTATTATGCCAAAATCAGGAACGCGTTAGTCGTTACTGGGATTTAGATAGGGTCGTTACTCGTTACTTTGTGTGGTGGCTATCGCGGAGCTTCCACAGATTCAGTAACATTAGCAAGTGGTGGAGGCCAGCGGGTGGATGAGAGAAAGGGGACGCAGAAGGAAAAGAGACCCGAGGCGGCCGCCGGTCCAAGTGTGAACTGAACTTCAGGTAAGAAGTTATGACCTGCAGTCTATCTGGGTCAGATATAAACCAAGTTTAGGTGGAGTTTATTTTCGTTATTCTGACTTTTTCCGTACTGCGTACTAGCTAGCATGACGGAGTTTCTATACAGCTGGGTGGGTGCTATGATGTTAACGATGTTAAACTTTATTTTATTCATAAGTTATTAGAGTTGCCAACCGTCCCGTCTGGTATTCAGAGAAAATATTACGCGTTTCTTTTACACCGAAAAAACCCCTAAACTTCCGAGCAAGCACCGAGTAGCTACGACGTAATGGGAAACTCACAGAGAAACTGCGGTATCCTTCCACTGACCTCTGTGGCACACCTGCACCAGGGTAACCCTCCGCCTACCCCACTCCTGCTTTACAGGTGAAAATGGAGCAAAGGGACCGCTAGTCTTTGACTTTATTTATTTTCTGCTGTGTTTTACTTGCATCTATCTGAAAGACTGAGTGTAAACACACAAAAAAAATATTTTATGTGCTGGAATGTGCAGAAAATAGGTTTAAATATTAAACAAATTTCTTCCAGTCAGAGAATGTTGCATATAATTAAATTTTTGCTTGATGCATAAAGTTAAAAGATTAAAACTAATAAAACAAGTTTTAAAAAGAGACTTTTCCATTTGGTTACATTTTGTATGATGGATTATGCAGAAAAAGTAGAATTGGGCTGAAAGATCTATCACTTTATCACCTATTCAGGTTGTAAATCGTGTTTTTAAAAAGTAACTAAGTAACTAAGTAATTAATTACTTTTGAAAATAAAAGCCACAGGAAACCAGTCTAAACAGCAAAGACACGTGCGCAGATGTTCACAGGCTTCGTCCACACGTACATATTTCATTTTGAAAAATATCTTTCTTCACATGAATAGATGAAGTCTCACACCTTTGACATTAAAAGAAATCTTTTTCTTTGTCCACATTAGAAAATCTTCCACTCCCCTGATTCTATAGGTTTTCCAGAAATACTCATGTGCATGTGGACAGCACAGCAAACCCAAATGGAGACTTACAGCTTTGTTTTTAGGCTGCTGATGAGTTCAAGTATCTCGGGGTCTTGTTCGCGAGTGATGGGAGAAGGGAGCCGGAGATCGACAGACGGATTGGGGCTGCAGCTGCAGTAATGCGGACGCTGCACCGGTCCGTCGTGGTGAAGAGGGAGCTGAGTGTAAAAGCGAAGCTCTCAATTTACCAGTCGATCTACGTCCCTACCCTCACCTATGGCCACGAGCTGTGGGTAGTGACCGAAAGGACGAGATCGCGGATACAAGCGGCGGAAATGAGCTTCCTCCGAAGGGTGGCTGGCCTCTCCCTTAGAGATAGGGTGAGAGGTTTGGCCATCTGGGAGGGGCTCAGAGTAGAGCCGCTGCTGCTCCACATCGAAAGGAGCCAGCTGAGGTGGTTCGGGCATCTGGCAAGGATGCCTCCTGGGCGCCTCCTGGGTGAGGTGTTCCAGGCATGTCCCACCGGGAGGAGGCCCCGGGGCAGACCCAGGACACGCTGGAGAGATTATATCTCTCGGCTGGCCTGGGAACGCCTTGGTGTTCCCCCGGATAAGCTGGAGGAGGTGGCTGGGGAGAGGGAGGTCTGGGCCTCTTTGCTTAGGCTGCTGCCCCCGCGACCCGGCCTCGGATAAAGTGGATGAAGATGGATGGATGGATGGATGATGGTAGTGTTCAAAATAACAAGGGCCATGAAAAGGAGACTCAAACTAAATCCACAGTACTTCAGAAGGAGGATGGAAACACAAGAGACCGCTATCAAAATAAAATAGGGGGGAAAGCTACAAACCAAAACTAGCATGTGTTATGATAATGATAAAAGCCAACACAAGACTCTGATCTTCAGATACCAGAAAACATATTAACCAAGAATAAAAACCCGAAAAATGTAACCAGAGTCTGTAAGAATGAAGTAAATATGCCGTCTCAGGAAAATGCTAAAGGGGCCACTTTCTTGACTAGATCGTAGTATGAGAAGCACATGCAACAGAGGCAACATGCTTGGCAGCAAATGCAGCTCCTTTTTTTCATATCAAAGAGTGAGCGTGCACATGCAGGTGTGCACCTCTGTGTTCATTACGTGCCAGCTGTAGGGCACGTGGCATTAGGAGCTCTAGTAGATTTTTGTATGAATTCTTGCTGTGGATACATTTGGAAGGATATTTTTCTAAAATAGGAGGAAATAGATCGTTTTCACTTTGGGAAACAGCCTTTTTAATGGCTCAATCGATATATTCCAGGAACGCGAAAGTTTTCAATTCACCTTATAAATCTGGGATTACCAATAATTTGAGAACTTCAATTCAATTCAATTTTATTTATATAGCGCCAAATCACAACAAAAGTCGCCTCAAGGCGCTTCAGAGATACAGAGAAAAACCCAACAATCATATGACCCCCTATGAGCAAGCACTTTGGCGACAGTGGGAAGGAAAAACTCCCTTTTAACAGGAAGAAACCTCCGGCAGAACCAGGCTCAGGGAGGGGCGGGGCCATCTGCTGCGACCGGTTAGGGTGAGAGAAGGAAGACAGGATAAAAGACATGAACTCTGACCTAAAGTGATAATCATGACCAAGTTTGAGCCAAATGTCTCATATGACAAAATGACAAAAGGTTGAAGGTCAAATCTGGATAAACTTGAATTGTTTGGAGAACTTTATCCAATAGGAAAGTGTCAAAAGGTGAGAGGTCAGGGTTCTTTCTCGTCATCGATGAGCAGTTACAGCTGACTAAAGTAAAAGCCTGTAGCTCTTTTCTCTACATTGTTTACCTTTCTGCTGTAGCACGTCTTTTAAAGGGGCAGCCGACTGCTCTGCTGCCAATGCTCAGATCATCCACCGATGACCCGTCGTTCCATTTTCTCTCTGCAGACACCAACGTGCTCCGATACATCCAGCTGACAGAGATGAAGATGAGCAAGAGTGGACAACGGGAACGAGACAGCGGCAAGGAGACCCAGGGCTAACCTTCGACCTTTCCCCCCCTCCTGAACCCTCTGACCTTTCATCCTACAAGTTGTACCTCCCACTCTCCACTCTCTCTTCCTCCCCTGTTGACTCCTCCTGACGGCAACCCTGACAGAAGAGACGCAATCGCCTGCCTGTTACAGACAAACACATATCAAGCGCTGTCTGCGACCCACCCTCGTCCTTCTTCCTCTCCCTCTTCTTCTCCCTCTTTCTCCCTCAGGTGCTGTGGTTCCTCTCCCTCGACGCGGTCAGCAAGGAAACTTTAAAAAAAAGAAGAAAAATCATGAAAATACATGGAAGAAGCTGTAATATATACTCATACAAACCCATCATTGTGGTGGAGTCAAAACGAAGCTTCAGCCCATACACATGACAGACAGACATCTGCGTGATTCAGCAGATGTTGAAAAAACATGGAAAGCATTTTGTTTCTGCTCTCTCGCGCTCTCTTTTTCTCTCCGTTTTATTCTGATCTCTCGAGGAGAATTTTGGGGGATCTCGGGAAGCTCGACCACACCGGGAGGAGGGGCAGGGATGCGTGCGGAAGTGTGTGAAACAGGTTTGGAGAATAAAAATGGGTGCGGTGAGGGGGTGTATATGTGTATGAGACACATGCCAAGACCACATCCCAATTTGATTGTACATCCTAACCCACCAGGTCTCACTCAGGCCACTTACCCAGACTATGAGATGGACTAATATAACAAGTAGAAGAAAAAAAAGCCTGCCTCCGTGCTTAATCTATCACTTTTCTGTCTGGATTTTTCTTTCCTATATCCCATCTATCTCAGTTTCTTGACTGTTTTTTGAATTTAAGGGCTAATTCAAGTGTTTATAACCCCGTATTAGGCTTTTTTAATTTGCTGTCATACTCAGTAGTGAACAATCGGTGGTTAATAGCATCTGTGTGTGCAGCAAAGAGCCTAAATTCTCCAAGCGGTTCATTCCGTTGCCTGATGTACTTTCGTGCAAACTGGTGTGTCTTGAATCTGTTGAATCTCCTGGGTCGTGTGTCGCGTTACTGTTGTTGAGACTGTCGAAGCCCCTCCCTCGCTCCTTCTCATCAACTCCACCATCCTCTGTTCTCCTGTTAATGATGTCACAACGGAAAATAGCCAGTGAGATCTGACTCCCATCAGCTGCCGCTGGCTAGATGGAGATCCACGAGACATTTTTTCAGAGAGAGAGAGAGAGAGAGACACTTTTATCCTTTTATCACTAATGCTGAGGCTTCCCAGACATCCATACACCACCACGGAGACTCTGGGCAGCGTTAGTGCAGGGAAAACGCACACACACACACACACACACATCTGGCCTGATGGCGCAGACTGCCGTCTCGGAGCACTTCACCTAGAGTGAGTCATTTGAGATTTCTCCGGCTTACAGTTTACTGTATGTTGATAGATTAAAACACCTGTGCCGGGCAGATAACACGCAACATTAGCATTGCAGACGATCTGGTTTGTGGATATCCATTACAAGCTGTCAAACTTATCTTGTGACGTGTGAAGCTGAATCATTGATATGTGGCTTTTTATAATAGCTTTCCCACAGGCTTAAATCTGCCTGCTCTGTTCTGCAGAAGGCTGGATTGATCATTTGTGAGAGCATGACCTAAAATATCCCGTGAAAACCCAGTTTCCTCCTTATCATGTGCAAGCCCACCTCCTGCATGTAACATGCGGCTCCAGAGCGTTGCTTCAGATGTTTCGGGATTGGGATTATATCTGCTCTATTGCTTTCTGTCATGGCATGCTGCCACTCAACTGTTTGCTTATACCTCTGTTTTATCCATTCTGCCCTTTATAAACACAGAAGGTGGCGACAGACTGTGATCACAGCAGTAGAATAGGTATGAAATACGTCTTAAAAATTAGGGTCACCTTCCGCCTCGACTAAAACAACTGATTAGTCCACTGCTTAAGAGGCTGAGGAGGAAATCAAGTCAAATAACGGCGTTGGGTGAGGTTCCCCCGCCCCACCCTCTTCCCCGTTTATTTCATTGACCTGCTATGAGGTAAATAGGGACCTAAGTGTGTCAATGGGACTCTGGAGAGACGGCACCACGTGCTGGAGAGACCGGCATGAAACCGAGAGGCTCCGGTGGAGGGAGAAGTAGGCCATCATCAGCCCCACTAAAGCAGCTGCACCTCTAAATTGGCAGCAAACAGCAAGTTTTGAGCTTATTTATCATCATACACTGCACTTAGAAAAAGCGTGTGGACACCTGAGCATTAATCTGCAGCCTGAGTTTGCTGCCATTCAGCCACAAGCTCATTAATGATGTTGGGCGACGACGAGGCCTGGCTCACAGCCGACGAGGCGTTGGATGAAAGCGAGGTCTCGGTCTGCGTTGTTGTGCAAGCTGTAGAATAAGAAATGTAGCAGCAGCGTGCACCAGATCATGAAAAAGCAAATCAGACGTGCACAATATAAACCTCTCTGAGGAACGCAGGCAAAAGTGATCACATAAGCATAAACACGGCTGTGGCTCAAAAGGTAGAACAGGTCATTCGCTAATTGAAAAATTAGTGGTTCAATCCCTGCCTACTCTAGTCGGCACGCCAAATCCCAAGTTGCTCTCTAGTGTGCACGTCAGCGTGTGAATGTTAGATAGAAAGCACATAGACACAAAGGTGAGCCAAGTATTGATACCAGTGCTGTTATTGGTATAGGATCGATACTTCGTTTCTCTCCTTTTCAGTAAATAGCCTAACAAATTGTGTTAAAATAATTATTTTCTGGGAGATTAAAACATACACCTTAAACGTGCACTATAAAAAATGTCTGAACCTTTTCGTGCTGACTATCACATCTATTTTATTTACAGCCTGAAGCACATTTAAACGACAGAAGTTGAACCAAAGTGCTTTAGAGACGACCACATTTACATTCCAGCTCTCCAACAAACAGTTTCAAAATACCTGAAAGGCTGAAAGGTGATTTAGTGGTCATTAAAATGTGTTTGGAATTTGCAAATTGACAATGATCCATCTCATAAATCACAACACACCGCTTTAGCCCAAATAAGCTGCCTTTACAGGCTAAAACTATCGATATCAGTATTGGTATCTGCAATACTGGCCCTGTATTTACTTGGTATCGGATCGATACCAGAATTTGCAGCAGAGCACAACACTACTTCAACATAGGTGCAGGATTTATGTCATAATTATAAAGAAATATAAACATTTACATGCAAGGCTGTCCACATATTTTTGTCCACATGTTGTGGGAAATTGTCTGATTAAGTTGAAGGTTCTGTTTAAGACTCCATCTATGAATTAGTGCCACGATCAGCAACGCTGCTGCAAAGCCCGAGTGAAACATTTGATTTGTATTGGTGTCGTGCAGCTCTGGGGTTAATTAGGATGAAAACACTGAATGCAGAAGCTTTCCTTGCTCCTCCTTTATGCTCTCTCTTGGAGATAAAACACCACAGCAGCAAGGAACCTTGCACCTGCAAGCGCCATCTCCATAACTACCTTGGCCGAGTCCCCTCACCCAGGGGTCCCCTCGAGGATCGGTCTCCTCCCGCGGTCCGCTCTCCACGGCACCAGCCCCCCCCCCCTCCCCCTTCCATCTTGTTTTTGTCTTGCAGTGCTAAGTCATTCTTGCTCAACTTGTACTACTGTACTACGACCGTCTAGGGATTCCTAGCTGCACATAAAACAGGATTGTTTCTAGCCGATTGGTTTCCTTGATTAATGACCAAGCTGACTCGGAGGCTGTTATCGTAAGCATAACCTGACAACATGCTGTCTGTGCAAATGGAGACGGAGACGCCGGATCTCTGTGTCTGTGTAGCTTTGAAAACAAACAAAAAGCACAACAAAAAAGAGAGACGGGAAAGTTAAAAAAAAAAATACTGGCTGTGTTACTTTATTTTGGCTATTTTTACTTTGATGTCATTTAAGGTAAATGTTTGTCAAATGTCAAAGTAGTTTTTGTGAATATATGATACAAATGTACAAAAAAAAACAGAAAAATGGAAAGTTTTATGGTTGTGAAAAGCTTTACTTCACTAAATTACTTTATCAGCGGAAAAGAAAAGCAAGAGATAGAAAAGAGCATTTAACTACGGCTCCTTCACAGAGCTGCTTTGTGACTGTGTCTGTATTTGTTGGTATTTCTGTTGATGTCCTTCAAGTCGAGGGATACAGATACTATTCTGTTTCTGAACAGCGAGGATGAGCAGTAAACACAGGAGTGGACGACACTCTGAGGAACTTGGACCAGAGCTGCTTCTCAAAGCTGCAGGCCTCCATCCTACCTGAAGGGACACAAAGCTGGGCTGTCCAGGCTAAAACTGTGTTTTTGTCTCTCCTCGCTGCCAAGAGGCCTTTCTCTTTTTCCCCTTTCAACTTTCAGACATCCAACAGGCCTCCATCACTGGTTTTACTGAACTGCTAGCCTGGGAATGCACTATTGATTGGTAAATGAAGATTATGAATAAAGTTTCAAACAAAGAGGAATGTTGCTGTTGTGTGGTCATGACTTCATCTAATTTCAGATAAAACTACACAGGAATCTGGAAAATGTAATAATTTGTAAATGAAATGTAGCCATGTGTAGTAACATGTGGACGCAGAAGACAAACAGACCGTGAAGCTGAGCTGAAGAGAAGTTCGTGACAAATAAGGTCTAGTAAGGTTGAAGAAAAGCATTTAAAAGTATAAAGAAGATCAGAAGGAGATGCTTTGTGCCTTTCTGGATCTAAAGAAAAACATGATAGCGTGCCAAGAGAGTAATAGAGGCAGTCAGACATGGAAGAGACATATATTAGGGTGGCGTAGGACATGTATGAGGACAACAAGGGTCTGGTTCTGGGTCCTATTCTTTTTCTTTTGTACATGTTACCTCTAGGACTTATAATTAGGCAGTTCCCTGAGGTGTCTTATCACTTCTATGCTGATGATATTCAGCTCTATTGTTCTTTTAAGCCGATGGAAGCCCATAAACTGTCCTCTTTAATTAAATGTTTAGCTTCCATTGAACAGTGGCTTGGTGACAACTACTTACAGTTGAACTCTGAGAAGTCAGAAACATTAATTATTGCCCCCGACAACCAGATATCTCTAATCAAACAGCATCTTGGTTCTCTTGGCTCATCTGTTCACCTGAGCCTCAGGTACCTTGGTGTGATCTTTGATTCTGCCATGTCCCGAGAACAACACTCTCGCCAGTTGATTAGGAACTGCCTTTTTCAGCTAAGAAACATCTCCAAACTGCGAAGTCTGAGTTAGAAATGGTTATTCATGCTTTTATTTCTTCTCGCTTAGATTATTGTAACAGCCTTTTTCTTTGTTTGAGCAAAAGGAATCTTGAGCGTCTCCAGTCAGTCCAGAATGCTGCTGCAAGGCTTTTAACTAAGACACGAAATAGAGAGCACATTACACCAGTGTTACGTTCATTACACTGGCTTCCAGTACATTTTAGAATTCATTTTAAAATCTTGGTACTGACTTTTAAAGCTTTGAATTGTGATGCCCTGCTTACATTTCTGATCTTTTAGAACCAAACGCTCCCTCTCGCAGCCTGAGATCATCTAATCAAAGACTGTTGGTAGTCCCACGAACTCGTTTTAAGACCAGAGGTGATAGATCTTTTAGAGCGGTGGACCCCAGGTTGTGGAATGCTCTCCCTACATCATTACGTTGCCTTGATTGTATTTATTCTTTTAAAAAGCAGCTTAAGACTCATTTATTTAGATTGGCTTTTAATTAGATTTGTGCTGTGTTTTATTATTAATGTATTTTATGTATTTCTGTTTTATATTACTGTGAAGCACTTTGTGGTTTTTATCCTGTGAAAAGTGCTATATAAATAAATTGATTTGATTTGATTTGATTTGATTTGAACAAGACAGCGGTGAGGTGTGCGGGAGGAGTGACAGATGGGTTCAAGATGGAGGTGGTTTTCCATTAGGGATCAGCTCTGAGCCCCTTCTTGTTCACAGTAGTGATGGACAGGGTGACAGATGAAGTCAGGCAGGAGTCTCCATGGACTATTATGTTTACAGATGACATTGTGATCTGGGGTGCGAGTAAGGACCAGGTGGAGGAGAGTCTGGAGAGGTGTAGGTATGCACTGGAGAAAAGAGGCGTGAAAGTCAGTAGAAGCAAAACAGAAAACGTGAGAATGAGAGGGAGACAGGTGTAACAATGAAGCTGCAAGGAGTAGTGGTAGTAAAGGTAAATGAGTTTAAATACCTGGAGTCAACCATCCAAGCCAAAGGACAGTCTATGAAAGAGGTCATCAAGGTGATTGTGACAGAAGGATAGCAGCATGCTGGATAGGATAGAAGGACGGATGTACGTTTGAAGGTGGTGGCAGTAACAAAAAAGACAGAACTGAAGACATTAAGACTTTCAGTGAGGGTGACCAGAATGGACAGGATTCGAAATGAGTGCATCAGTGGGACAGCTCAGGTCAAACAGCGTGGAGATGAAGTAAAAGAGGCGAGACTGACACGGTTTGGACACGTGCAGAGGAGGGATGTTGAAGATGGAGCTGCCAGGCAGGAGGAAAACTGAGAGATTTGTGGATGCAGCGAAGGAGGGTGGTGTGACAGAGGAGGATGCTGGGGATAAGGTGAGATTGGAGGCAACTGATCCACCAGGGCAACCCCTAAAGGGACCAGCTAGAAGAAGAAGAGCCCTTATTCAAAAAAGCTGCTGAGACTCTCTGATGCTGCAGTTTACTTCACCCCACACTCTGACTCACCTGCACAAATAACTTATTCTACTGACCCGACTCATGATGCAAAGAGGCCTACTTACTTTAGCCGAGGTGCTGTAATTGTAGTGTTACAGTTTGGTTAAAAATAAATAAAAAAGCATGGACAATTTCTTTAGGCTTTCATAATTATCACAATAATTAACTTAATTAAAATTATTATGGAGTGCACCTAGGCTCTGCTTTGACCTCTGATGTGTTGAAAACACGAGGCTGTGAGCAGAGTAAGAGGCTAATATCACTCCCGCATGCTTCATTCTTGTAGAGGTCTGTCTGTGTGGCAGATGGTAAGAAGATGTGACAGAGCATGATGGAAGCAAAGAGAGAGAGGAAAATAAAGGTTACCCCGAGGGTGATGGGAAGGATGAGGAGAGGATCAAAACTGAAGACACGGACAATATTGGAGGACATAAACACTGAAGGATGAGACGGAGGGAGTAACAGAGAGGGAAACACTGAGGCAACTAAACCATGTGCACACAATTCAAGGACCAGAATTTAAACTGTACAATAAGAACTCAAACTAAATTAAAATTTAAAAAACACGACCTTCGAGACACTAGAGCAACAAGGAACCCTAAACAGAAACCCAAAGTCAAGTATATTCTGTAAATATTCAAACCCCAAAACAAAACAAACCACAGGATCAGCCCCTCCAGTCAGACACAGGAATGCTTCACACACTACATAAGAATTAAACTGACTTAGCTCGATTTCTTCTAAAGCTTTGTCAACCAACACAACACATCGAGGTCCACGGAAAGCTAACCTACCCAGTAGATATGTGACAAGGCTGGTATGTCGTGGTTATTAGATAGAGGTGGGAATCACCATACATCCCACGATACGATATTATCACAATACTTAACGCACGATACGATATTATTGCAATTTTTTATAAATATTTTGCGATATTCAGATTCTGTACATAAACTTTATCAATATTCGTTTCATCTAATATCAAAGTCTCACACTCAGTCTTTCTCTCATTTCAGTTTTATTGTTGACAAACTGAACGGTTTGTATTACAGTCTAGTCCAACTTAACTGAATCAACCATCTGGTACAATTATAGCTATTCTGAACTATGCAGTTTGTGAAAACTATGCAGCCCATTCAGCAACTGAAGAATTTGAAAGTAAATTAAAACAAAATATAATTTTACATTAAATAAAAAAGTTTTAAACTTAATTAAAATAAAACATGTCTTAAATTAAAATAAGTAAACTGTCATGTTTATTGCTGCCAAAAAAAAGGTTAAACACACGGATGGAACACAGGATGCTCTGAAGTCAGAGCATGTTCCAGTCCACAAAACCTTTTTTGTAACAAAATATCGATTTCTGCTGTCCCTGTATCGATACATTATTAGCAAACAAAATATCACGATGCTACACAGTATCGATTTTTTCCCCCACCCCTAATATTAGATGTAACTCAGTTCTCTGATATCGATAGGTTCTTTTATTAGTTTCTTTCTTTTTCTTTTTTTTTGGGGGGGTGGGGGTGCTTTTCAGTAGAGGACAGTAATATTTCTGCAGGATTTTCCACCTTTGAATCAGACTACATCATCTGAAGTGAAGTTGCATCCTGAAGGAAATGGTGGCATGAGGGCACTGAGTTTTCTTTATTAATATGTTCAGGATAAATCTTCATTAGTGGTTTAATGATCTGATGAAGATTCAGTTTAAAAAAAAATGAAAATAATAAAGTGAGTCCTTCTGCAGATCTGACGACGCACCAACTGGCAGGCAATCTGGTTAGTTGTTCGCTTTGAAAGTGAACAGAAAACACTCACACACACTCCACGCCTGCCTCTTTTTGCTCTCTGTCCTCCCCTCAACACTGTCACCACCTGACCCAACCTACTGCCCGTGAAATATGTCTGCAGGGACACGACGAGGGGCGGACTGTGGCATAAAAAATAAGAAATATGGTGAAAATATGTGTTGAGGGGAAAAACAAAGGAGGTGGCAAACATGAGAGTCTCATCACAAGACAAAAGACAGATGACGTGTGTGTGTGTGTGTAACAGATGTGATGTTCAGCGTGTTGAACCCTCTCTGCTGTCACTTTATCGCCACTCTCTCTGCTCTTCACTTCATTTTCAGGCTCAGCGTCCATTTTTTTCGTGTGCGTTGTTGCTTTTAATAGCATCACCATGGAAGTGAAGAGGGGTTGCTAGGTAACTGGCTGGCGTCTGAAAGGGTGTTTGATAGGCGGTCATACTGACAGACACAGCAGGAGAGGACTTGTGTATGCGTTTTCTCTGTGTGTGTGTGTGTGTGTGTGTGTGTGTGTGTGTGTGTAACATCTGTATGCACCGCGTTTGAACCGTCTTTACATTGCGAAATCTCACATTTTGTTCACATGTTGATAATTTATTTATTACACCTGTAAGTTTTTGTTAACTGTGCTAAAATGCACGCTAACACATTCACGTGCCATCATCCAGCGCAGCTGCAGTGTCAGGAAGGAACAACGGGAGAAAAACAGCAGGCATGGGAAAGAAATGACATCATAGGGCACAGTGGTGACACCTAGAGGAGTTTGCCTGCTGCTACAGGCGCCTTTGTCTCCGCTGCTGTCAGGAGTGGAAGCTCCCACCAGTGTGAAACGTGAGACAGCAGCAGTGTGATATAACCAAGACCAACTTTAGAGGTCCTTTAATGATGTCCTCCGTCACCTCTGCTACGTCTAACTTGTCTATTTGTCTTGTCGATAGAAGACTGCTGACTTTTCACTGAAAAGACTGAAACACAGGTTACATTGAAAACCAGCCTCCAACACTATATCTAACAGTTTGGGGCTTTTTGAGCGTCTCATGGTGAGAGCACATCTACAGCACTCACAGAAACTTTTTCCCCCCATTAATAAATGAAGTTTTCATTTATAAACTGCATTTTGTATTCACTCAGGTTGACATGTGTTTGATGATCTGAAACATTTAAGTGTGACAAATATGCAAAAAGTAAAACCTATGAAACCAGGAAGGTGACAAATGCCTTTTCACAGCACTGCAACAGGCATCTGTGAAGCTGATATTTCACACCAGAACCATTGAGAAGGATAAACAGAACCGCGGGAACAATAACATGCATGTTTCATTTTGGGGTGTACTGGCCCTTTAAGTGCATTTTGTTGATAATTTCACACCTCAGTCTGAGCTCGATGCTTTCAGTTCTACTTCTTCATCTGAAAGTCTGTGACTTCGTGACAATAACAAGACCAGATGCAGTCGTGACACTGAAGCCTCTTTGTTTGTTTTTATTTTATTGTCTCTCATTCGTTTCACATTTACTCATCATTGAACCGTAGAAACGTCACAGGTTGAGACCGAAGACAACATGGATGTTTCAGCTTCCCAGGTTTTCCTTGGTTTTTCATTTTATACTAAACAAATATATACAGATATCCCAGGAAGAGCATCGCAATCATAATTAACCCTTTTCCATAATAACAATACATTTAATAAATACTCAGTGTTCTTAACCACACAACGGGAATGAGTTTGGGCTCACCCTTCAACCAGTGGGATTGTCATCATCCCATACAAATAATAAACATGCGCGCACACACACGTACTCTCACACACACACAAAGAAATCTGCACAGTCAAGTAATAACATCTGTAGCCAGGATGAACCGTCCTCTGTTCAAAAACTACTCCGGAGATAAAAGTTGATTTGTCAGCCATGACGGGAGCACTTTGTGCCGAGCTGGTCCACCAGTTGCCCAACTTAAAGTGCAGGTGACATCGAACACAGCAGATGAAAAAGAGAGAAGGTGACGTTTGGAATCGAGCGGCGGGCTTCTGTCAGCGCTTTCTACTTTGTGTCCGTTTCAGTGGCGTGAGCAGGATGGGACCAGACTGTCGGTATGTAAGGAATGTCTCCATAAAACGTTTTTTTAAAAAGACGGAAGAGAGGAACAGATGTGTGGCAACCAGTGGTCTCATTTTAAAGAAGTGAAAAACCGTTCACGTGTGAAATGACATGGCGTATCTCCTTAATCCACACGTGTACAGTAATACATACATATACGTATATATATGCATATGTACACATTCACACACAGAGACGCACACTGGGGCTGCTGGACCAATAGAAAAACATTTTTGCTAACAGGCTGCAGCAGGGATGGTGCAAGCACTGAGAAAATAAACTCTGATTTATTTATTTTTTCAATTTTTACCTTACAAGGCTGAGGATATACACCACCAGTGAGAAAAAGGCTTTTTCCTGTCTCGAGTCTGGGAGAGAAGAGGACGACAGATGACGCGTGTGAGGATGAAGAAGGTGGAGCTGATTTTATAGGGTTGTTTGTGCACTGGCATGACAAACAGTGTGCAAAAAAGGAACAAGGACACAAGATTTTCACAATATCAGCGCCCCTTTTTTTTTAAATAATGAAAATGCTCCGCCTTCAGGGAAGAAACATGCAAGCAGAAAGTGGAAAGCTATGCAGACGGGCAAAAGCACAAGCAGATGGATTGAAATGAGCAGTTAGTGAAGTCACAGAACGGCTGTTTGAGTACTCGAATGGCTTTTGAGGAATCGTAGCCTGGTCGTAGGGCACCAGGAAGCAGGTAGAGATGGCCTTTCTGGGCAGGAAAAGAAAGGTAAAGTGGGACTGGGCGCACTACAAGGCTGTTAAAAAGGCCTCTTGGACCCTCGGTGTCGTGCACTATCAGCGAATGGCTTTCTGTGAGGGTTTAACACCTTATTAGGGCACGCAAGTGAGGTGAGTTGCACGAGGGTCCTTAAAACAACAAGAGAAGAAGTGGGATGTTTTTGCAAACTTCGGTGAGAGTGCACTTTGCTCGGCTCAGACATCAGTAGGCGTTCCTTGTTCGGCCCAAGCTGTCATGTCCTGGAACAGGTCTGAATGCAAAAGAAAACAACCTTAAAATGTTCGTTTATTCTTTGATTTTTACTACGAGTACTGCTGCCCACATAGGGTGGCAGGCTGTAGCTGCCCGCACAGAGGAACAGTGTGGTCCAGATTCTGGCCCTCCATGTCCATGTCCATCAGGTTGGGTCGCGCCGCACTAGCGCTGCTGTCCCCTGAACCGAGGGGGCTGTCGCAGCTGCTGCCCGGCGATGAGCTCAGGGTCCGGGAGAGAGAGCCCAGCTTCCAGGGATCAGGTCTTACCCGGGATGGCGTTGGCCTCGGTCGCGGGGCAAACTCCAGCGTCTTGGGCCTCTCCAGGGGGCTGATGAGGCTGTGAGGATCCGGGTCGGGGATGGGTGGAGCGGGAGCTTTACGCCGGTGAGGGTAGATAATGGCAGGTTCAGGTAGCCGGGGGATATCCAGCTTGTCCTGCATACCTAAGAATAATAACAGAGGTGTGTCATGTTTCAAGCAAACACTTCGTGGTTTAAGCTGCTCAGATACGTGTGTAGTAAAATAAATGCCTGTGGGCTGAAGCTCAAAACGAATGTTTCGCATCAAATCTCTGTCTCACATTTTATGCACAAAGCAGTTAAGTGAGAAAATCATCTGCGGATTAACTCACTAGAAAATATTCAGCAGCTGCAGCTGTAGATCAGATGATGAGGCAATGTTTTGCATATGTTGGCCCACTAACTGCAAATTTGTGTGTAATTTATGTTGCCTCACATCTTTTACTTTAGGAAAGTTTGTAAGATGTAAGTACTGCAAGGTATAAGCAAATATTGCAATTACATTCAACACCGGGGGTCATCTTAGCATGCATACTGCAGCGAAAAGTCCAACATAAAGTACGAGTACACAAAGAAATAATAAAACAATAAAGAGGGAAAGCTAGGAAACATAAGAGTACGGTTAGAGAGCTGGCAAGTGGAAGAGCTGCAGGTATAAATACTGAGAAGACCACATAATAAGTGAACACAGGCGTGGCACAGGAAGTGCAGAAACTACCTGAAGTGTAAGTCAAACCTCCTTTTCCTAATTGCAGCAAAGGCGTGAAGGAGAACTGACAATGGTACAGCAGACGTCTGCCCCGCTGAAACTACAATGTCCAGAAGCTGGACTTCAAAATGCAAATTTAACATCATGACAGCATGTTGTCATCCTCAGCAGCAGATTGAGTTTATCCCACCAGTTAACGGTCAGAGTGTTGGGGGCTGACCTGAAGTAAAAACTTAATGAACGATAATCCTGAAGGCTGGCAAATAATCATGGACAATACTAATGCAGAGCGAAGCACTGAAAAACCTTAAATGCACTGTGATATAATAAACATTACCGATAATCTGATTAAGAGAGGCAACACCATGAGGAAAAGTAGATTTTATTACAGCAACATAAAGTTCAGAGTTCCGCTGTGAATAGAAAACACGCTTATAATTAACATTTACATGATCTGCACCACTTTGTTGGTTTTGTTGATCATTTTGCATCGCAGTGAGTGGGATGTAATCATCTCCTTTCCTTTCGTGAAGGGTGCTCCAGTGTAGCATCCATCAAAGGAGGTCATAAACGAGGTACTGAAGCTGCCCTGCAGTTACTTCAGGGTCACTTTGCACAGCAAATTTGACTCGATTGTACCCAGAGATTTCAAAATAAAGCATGATGTGACTAACACAGCACAGATGGAACTGACTGTGGTGGGGTATGTGCTTGTAATCGATGCACAGAGGAAAGATAGTGGATATACTCAGTGGCGGTCCTAGCCTGTTTGGCGCCCTGGGCGAACACCCCCTCTGGCGCCCCCCACACACACACACACACACGAAGAGAGAGACAGCGTATGCATTGTATGCAAACGGCTACTAAACAGACATCATAATTCGTCATACAATGAGAACAGGACAAATCAACAATTGACACTGACTAAGTTATATTATATTATTGTATATATTGTTTGGAGTGGGGGAAACTGGCACGGGGCATTGCCGTCCTGGAGAAAGCAAAGCATATGCTGGATCAGAAAGCACTGCACATTTTATACTGTGCTTTACTACTGCCATATATGAGCTACTGTGTAGAGGTCTGGGGAAACACATACAAAAGTAACTGTAGTTTTCTCTGGTCCCCTCCCCAATCAGACCAGGAGTGACATGTTTAGCCGCATGTTCTCCTTAAATTGCTGGCTGTCTGAGTGGTGTCCCAGAAACGATGTGGGCTTCATAGATAATTGGCAAACCTTCTGGAGGAAACCTGGTCTTGTTAGGAGAGATGGCATCCATCCCACTTTGGATGGAGCAGCTCTCATTTCTAGAAATATGGACAAATTTATTAAACCCCTCAAAACATGACTATCCAGAGTTGGGACCAGGAAGCAGAGTTGCAGTCTTACACGCCTCTCTGCAGCTTCTCTCCTCCTGCTACCCCCCCAAAAACCCATCTCCATAGAGACTGTGTCTGCTTCCAAAAAGACAAAAAACAAACTAAAAACCAGCAACAAACAACTTAAACAATCACAAAGAAAGAACAATACAGTATCCACATCTGAACCAAAGAGTAAAACAGTGAAATGTGGATTATTAAATATTAGGTCTCTCTCCTCCAAGTCTCTGTTAGTACATGACTTAATAATTGATCAACAAATTGATTTACTCTGCCTTACAGAAACCTGGTTGCAGCAGGATGATTATGTTAGTTTAAATGAATCAACACCCCGAGTCATTCTAACTACCAGAAATCTCGAAGCACAGGTCGAGGGGGCGGTGTGGCAGCAATTTTTCACACCAGTCTATTAATTAATGAAAGACCAAGACAGACTTTTAATTCATTTGAAAGCCTGATGCTTAACATTGTCCACCCCAGCTGTGAAACTCAGAAACCAGTCTTACTTGTTATCATCTATCGTCCACCTGGGCCTTACACAGAGTTTCTGTCTGATTTCTCAGACTTTATATCTAATTTAGTTCTGAGCTCAGATAAAATAATTATTGTGGGTGATTTTAACATCCATGTAGATGCTAAAAATGACAGCCTCAACATGGCATTTAATCTGTTGTTAGACTCAATTGGTTTCTCTCAAAATGTAAAAGAACCCACCCACCACTTTAATCACACTCTAGATCTTGTTTTAACATATGGCATAGAAACTGAACATTTAACAGTGTTTCCTGAAAACCCTCTCCTGTCTGATCATTTCTTGATAACATTTACATTTACAATAATTGATTACGCAGCAGTGGAGAGTGGACTTTATCAAAGTAGATGTCTTTCTGAAAGCGCTGTAACTAAGTTTAAGAATATAATCCAGCCACTGTTATCATCGTCAATGCCCTGTACCAACACAGAGCAGAGCAGCTATCTGAACGCTACCCCAACAGAGGTCGATTATCTTGTTAATAATTTCACCTCCTCACTACGTACGACTCTGGATACTGTAGCTCCAGTGAAAACTAAGGTCTCTAATCAGAAGTACCTGACCCCGTGGTATAATTCTCAAACACGTACCCTAAAGCAGATGACTCGTAATCTGGAGAGGAAATGGCGTGCCACAAATTTAGAGGATCATCATTTAGCCTGGAGAAATAGTTTGTTGCTTTATAAGAAAGCCCTCCGCAAAGCCAGAACAGCTTACTACTCATCACTGATTGAAGAAAATAAGAACAACCCCAGGTTTCTCTTCAGCACTGTAGCCAGGCTGACAAAAAGTCAGAGCTCTTTTGAGCCAACCATCCCTTTAACGTTAACTAGTGATGACTTCATGAACTTCTTCACAAATAAAATTTTTATCATTAGAGAAAAAATTACCAATAATCATCCCACAGATGTAATATTATCTACAGCTACTCTTAGTTCCATTGATGTTAAGTTAGACTCTTTTTTTCCAATCGATCTTTCTGAGTTAACTTCAATAATTACTTCCTCCAAACCATCAACGTGTCTTTTAGACCCCATTCCTACAAAATTGCTCAAAGAAGTCCTGCCATTGGTTAATTCTTCGATCTTATATATGATCAACCTATCTCTAATAATCGGCTATGTACCACAGGCCTTCAAGGTGGCTGCAGTTAAACCTTTACTCAAAAAGCCATCTCTAGACCCAGCAGTCTTAGCTAATTATAGGCCAATCTCCAACCTTCCTTTCATATCAAAAATCCTTGAAAGAGTAGTTGTCAAACAGCTAACAGATCATCTGCAGAGGAATGGTTTATTTGAAGAGTTTCAGTCAGGTTTCAGAGTTCATCACAGCACAGAAACAGCTTTATTGAAGGTTACAAATGATCTTCTTATGGCCTCTGACAGTGGACTCATCTCTGTGCTTGTCCTTCTTGACCTTAGTGCAGCATTCGATACTGTTGACCATAATATCCTATTAGAGCGATTAGAACATGCTGTAGGTATTACAGGTATTGCACTGCAGTGGTTTGTATCATATCTATCTAATAGACTCCAATTTGTGCATGTAAATGGAGAGTCCTCTTCACACACTGAGGTTAATTATGGAGTTCCACAGGGTTCGGTGCTAGGACCAATTCTGTTTACATTATACATGCTTCCCCTAGGCAGCATCATTAGAAGACATAGCATACATTTTCACTGCTATGCAGATGACACCCAGCTCTATCTGTCCATGAAGCCAGATAACACACACCAATTAGTTAGACTGCAGGAATGTCTTAAAGACATAAAGACTTGGATGGCCACTAACTTTCTGCTTCTTAACTCAGATAAAACTGAGGTCATTGTACTCGGCGCTGAAAAGCTTAGAAATATGGTATCTAACCAGATTCTTACTCTGGATGGCATTACCTTGGCCTCCAGTAACACTGTGAGGAACCTTGGAGTCATTTTTGACCAGGATATGTCCTTCAACGCACATATTAAACAAATATGTAAGACTGCGTTCTTCCATTTGCGCAACATCTCTAAAATTAGAAATATCCTGTCTCAGAGTGACGCTGAAAAACTAGTTCATGCATTTATTACTTCCAGGCTAGACTACTGCAATTCATTATTATCAGGATGTCCAAAAAACTCACTGAAAAGCCTTCAGTTAATCCAAAATGCTGCAGCAAGAGTACTGACAGGGACTAGAAGGAGAGAGCATATTTCTCCTGTTTTGGCTTCCCTTCATTGGCTTCCTGTTAAATCCAGAATTGAATTCAAAATCCTGCTCCTCACATACAAGGTCTTAAATAATCAGGCCCCATCTTATCTTAATGACCTTGTAGTACCATATCACCCTATTAGAGCACTTCGCTCTCGCTCTGCAGGCCTACTTGTTGTTCCTAGAGTATTTAAAAGTAGAATGGGAGGGAGAGCCTTCAGTTTTCAGGCCCCTCTTCTGTGGAACCAGCTTCCAGTTTGGATTCAGGAGACAGACACTATCTCTACTTTTAAGATTAGGCTTAAAACCTTCCTTTTTGCTAAAGCATATAGTTAGGGCTGGACCAGGTGACCCTGAATCCTCCCTTAGTTATGCTGCAATAGATGTAGGCTGCCGGGGGATTCCCATGATGCATTGAGTTTTTCCTTTCCAGTCACCTTTCTCACTCACTATGTATTAACTGACCTCTCTGTATTGAATCGTATCTGTTATTAATCTCTGTCTCTCTTCCACAGCATGTCTTTATCCTGTCTTCCTTCTCTCACCCCAACCGGTCGCAGCAGATGGCCGCCCCTCCCTGAGCCTGGTTCTGCCGGAGGTTTCTTCCTGTTAAAAGGGAGTTTTTCCTTTCCACTGTCGCCAAAGTGCTTGCTCATAGGGGGTCATATGATTGTTGGGCTTTTCTCTGTATCTATGAAGCGCCTTGAGGCAACATTTGTTGTGATTTGGCGCTATATAAATAAAATTGAATTGAATTGAATTGAATTGAACACACAAACAATAACTGTAATAGAGAAAAGGGCCATTAGATTAATAAATAATGTGGGGTACAGGGACCATACAAATGCACTCTTTGTCAAAATGCAAGCTATTAAATTCCAAGACTTGGTGAAGCTTAAAACAGCGCAAATAATGTATAAAGTAAGAAATAAATTGCTTCCAAAAGAAATCTGTAAATTGTTCATAGAAAGAGAAGGTGGGTATAACTTAAGAGGGAAATGGAATTTAAAAATACAAAGTGCTAGAACAACTTTAAGAACTATGTGTATCTCAATTGCAGGAGTTAAATTATGGAACAGTCTAACAGAAGAAATAAAAGAAAGTAAAAACATAAAAAAGTTTAAAGTAAAATATAAAAACCTAATTTTAAATAAGTATAAGAATGAAGAAAACGGGGTTAACCCAGGACGGTGATGTTGCTGGTAATGGTGTTGTGGTTCTTTTTTGGGGGTTTTTTTGTTGTTTTGTTTTTTTTTGTTTTTCCATAACTTGTGTATCTGCAAATATACACATTCTGTATTTTTCATATGAAAGAAACTATACTGTGGTGGGGCTGCTAATTTCTTGTTTTTGATTTATGTATGTTTTGTTTTGTTTTGCTTTACTTTTGTTTCATATGTTGTTTGTTTAATTTAAGACTAAAAAAATAAAAAAATTAAATGAATGAGAGGTAAAACTTGAGGGGGTAGGGACAAATAAGTAAATACTTCTGCCTACTCCTTTTCAAACAAATAATGGAATAATATTTTGTAATGATTGTGAAGGCTCATGTTTGAAATGTTTGAAATAAAAATGAACTGAACTGAGTTTAGTTTGTTACTGTTACTATTTTTACCATTTCTTCTTGGAGGAACTGTAACCCACATAATTTCCTTAGGGATTAAGAAAGTATCCTGATTCTTAATGTTTTAGGATACATGACCTGCCATTATCCAATGACACATCTGCTTACCTGCATCTTTTGCTTGTTTCTCCTTGTAGGAGCCATAATTAAATGTATTGAATTTTAATGATCACTGGGTTTTCTTTTGTTTGGTTGCTATGGTGATGTGTAACGGGAGTCACGTGGGTGCTAGCGGCGACATTAAGAGGGCGTTGTCAGTCTGTCGTAGTGTAGAGCCTGTGATGTTTTAAGAGTTTGAATCGTGAGCCGATCACATTGCTCTGTAAACTTTTCAAGCACTTTAATAAACCAGCGAGCAATTCCACCTCTCGCATTATTGCGTAAAGTTGACAGGCAAATAGGCCGGCTCAGTCCCCGGCCTCTACTCCTCCTCTTCTTTTCTCTTTTTTAGAGTTTAAAAACGGGTTGTGTGTGAGACTTTAAATCAACAAAATATAAAATATACATTTTAAATTGTTATTGATCCCTTTACCCCTGATCCTAAAGTGTATATTTATTTTCTTACTCTTCTTATATTTATTGTTTGTTTACTTGCACTGCTGTAACTGGAGCCTCGTCGTCTCGTCTCTCTGTATACTGGACTGTATGTAGCGGAGATGACAATAAAGTTTACTTTGACTTCAGCAGCGAGCAGGCGCACCGAGGGCTCTCGCGCTCACTTTTCGTGTATAGAATTTTGAAAAAACATCGGTGCAAATTATAAGTCTGTATCATGATGTCTGCTGTTTTCGTGTTTGTTGGTTTGTTTGTAATTTGTTTTATTTTGCGAGTTGGTAATTTTTGCTGCTCCAGCCAGCCAGAGCATCCCCCGCCCTCTCCTGCCTGGGCCGCAAGCAGCAGGCGCACCTAGCAAACGGAGGGCGCCCTTACTCCCAGCAAATGGGCGATAGAAAGCCGATGCCATTCCCAATATGCGCTGGCATGATGTCGGGGCAGCATGAGAACAAGCCGTGATGCCGCCCCCACCACGATGCCGCCCCGGGCAACCGCCTGTGTCGCCCGTATCTAAAACCGCTACTGGATATACTGGTGAAAG
>NC_140452.1:5498601-5501258 GCF_963576455.1 Neolamprologus multifasciatus
AGCGAGCTGTCGGCTTTCAGCCCCGACTGTGAGAAAGGCGACATCTAACTGATTCAGATCCGCGGGTCGCGCTGTGTGTTTAAGTCTTTGTGCAGAATCCGTGTTCCTGCTCTCATTTACTGTCTTAGCTGTTTGGTGGTTGTTGAGATTTTGTGAGATTTCACCAGAGATTCTGGCATTTCGGGCAAAATAAATTTATATTAAAAAATCGATTCAGGATTTTAATGAATCGATTTTACGTTATCCAAGCCAGAATAGATTTTAATCGATAAATCGATTATAAAAACCCACCCCTATTAACAATTCAGCTGCTACAATGTGACCTGCAAAGAACAACATTTTGGCCCACAGTCTTTGCTTCTCTTAAGCTCTCTTAAGTTCCTCTTTCAGTCAGGTTGATGTCTGGCCACCTTTGTGTAGATCAATGCAGCATTTTGTCCAAGGTTCTTGTGGTTTGTTCAACCGCAACTTGAACTTTCTAAGATCATCACTCCCAGGAAGTTTGTGCCATTATTTTAACACACAGCTAAATGCTCCAGATATGCAGAATGCCAAAGCATCTTCTTTTACAGAGGTGCTCAAACTTGCCGATGATCATTTAATCAAGTGAATTTGATCATCAGCACCTGGTTCCTACTGACCCTCTTAATTCCTCTGGAAGTAGTAAAAGTATTCTCAACTTTCGGGACTGCAAAGAGCCCTGTGAAAAACGTTTCACAGGACCATAAAAGTAATAATATTGTCGAGCTGTACTTTAATAGGAAACATGTTTGACTCAATACAAAAGATCAGGTCTGACTCAGCAGCATCCCACATCTCTCACTGATAATATGAGGGCTTGTTCATGCTGGTTTATCCTTCATAAATGATTCAAATGAGTCTGAGGAGTCCTGGTATCATAGATTCTGAGACATGATCTCTGCCAGGCACTGATTTTATATCAACAGGTAATAAACCGTCTGCAGGAGGAGGCTATTTATGTGGAGAAGCCATGTATTTAATAAAGTGGAATCATGCGTGTATGAATGAACACGTCTGTTATCGTGTAAGAGAGACTGTGTCTCCAAGCAGGACATTAAAACTCAAAGATATACACAAATGAACAGGATTAGCACAATAACATTTCACACACTCACAATCGAACTGCCTTGAATAGCAAAAAAAGCATAAAAAAATCTTCTGAATATAAAACCATGAATCATATCTTATGAAGATGTATTAAGTAAAAATAAATTCATTGTGGGGGTTTGAGGAATAAAAAACTAAATGTCGAGACTAAACTCGACATTTCAAGATCAAAAGCCACCCTTGACCTTTCGATTTTATTCTCTAAATGCAGCAAAAAAAATAAAAATCCAAATGTCAAATGAAGAAAAATCTCCTTCCTCGTGCAACGTGGCTTTAATCTTGCTCCAGAGTTCAACCGTATCTCTCCCAGTTTCAGGTTTCAGGGTTTCCTACCTGCTGTTTTCCCAGCTGTAGCAAGTCCTGTCCGAGACCCACCGAGGCGAGCAGAGAGGCGCAGCCCAGCAGGAATATATCGCTCTTCTTCCTCTGACCGCAGCGACGAAGCGAGTCCTGGTAGCTCACGCCCGTTCCCAGGCCTCCAACCGCCTGACAGGAGCCCATATTCCCAACAGCGGGCCCCATGCTGCTCCACAGGGAACCCGAGTCCTCCATGGCCCCGTTACTGCTCGACTCCGAGGGCAGCAAGGAGCCTGGCGATTCCTCAAACTCACTGCATTCCTCTGTAAAAGACAGAGAATTGATTAAACTCACACTTGTGATTGTGTGAATGAGGCAGAACGCACAGTGAAATGAAAAGACTCACCCATTTCATTCAGGCTGGAGAAGCCAGCAGTCATCGGGGCATGTTTGGGAGACTTGCCCAGATTTGGCGCGCTGGATGACCAAACTTTGCTTCCCTCTGCGAGAGACTTCAACCTGCAAACAGGGAATTTGAATCAGACTGGCAGGACAATTTTTTAATATATTATCAGAGGCAACAGATGCTGTGAAAAATAACATTTTTTAAACGAAAAAGGGACATAAACCGGTCGGGTCCAAGGTTATTATCGTTAACGAAAACTAACGAAATAACGAAAACTAGAAGTGAAAAAACATTTTCGTTAACGGAAATAAAAATAAAAACAAAAAAAAGGAAAACTAACTAAAACTGGAATGAGTGTTCACAAAACTAACTAAAATTAACTGAATTTATAGCAAAAATGTGTTTAGTTTTCATTGATGTGTGCGTGTCATACAATAGTCAAGGGTGAAAATGAAGTTTAGTTTCCAGATTTTTTTCTTGCTGTGTCTCATTATGCCAGCAGGTGGCAGCACGTTAGTCGAGTCGTCTGTGTCGCTGCTCCGTCCACGCGCAGAATCATGTCAGGAAAAGTCGGAAGAAAGCGCCAGAGTCCAATTTGGGATTACTTTGAATATGACTGTGTTTTGGATAAAGCAAGTGTCTTGTAGTGGAAAGAGACAAATTATGAGGGACATTTCTAAAGGGAAAAAAATCCCACAAACCTTAAAGTGCACTTGAAAAGCTCACACAAGAAGGCTAACCTAGCTTACCTTGAGAAGGTAAGGGAGCACACTCAACCCTCATCCCCAGAAAACAGAAGCTAACCCCAGGCAAGGCAGCGTGATTC